>NC_056742.1:297554549-297764549 GCF_019279795.1 Protopterus annectens
AGTAAGAAGGTTAACCTTTTCATTACATATATTTTATTTCAGCTTCCTGGACTTCAGGGCTGGTTTCAGTGGAACTGAATCATTTAAACCCATTCCCCTGTGTGCTCTCAGTCTCAGGATCCAATGTACTTCCATACTCTCTGTGGCAGTATCTATATCCCCCTTTCTGATGTTTGCACTCTGCACATGTAATACCTGAAACATAAAAGTGTGTTCAACTCCTCCTTCTAGAGTGTGCTTGGCAAGGGCACTATACATTAATCCCTTTCTAGTACAGTATAGGTGGTCTCTTATATGTTCCCTAAGATGACGGTTTGTCTTGCCTACATAGAATTAAAAACATACTTTGCAATGGGCTACATACACTACGTTTCTGGTATTATAGTCCGCTGAATTTCTAAGCTCCCATAGACGCTCAGTTCCTGGATGCTTGAAAAAACTGGACTCATCTATGTGAACACAGTACGCACAGTGCCCACACCTACGTGTACCCTTAACACATTTTCTGTCATTTTAACTTTCCTTGGATAACAGAGCTGTTGTTTCAGGTTCCTTTCATTTTTAAATACAAACTGTGGTTGCAGACCTACTATATTTGCAATATTCTCAATCTACCAGTAACATATGCAATTTTTTTTTTTTTTTGGATAATATTTTCAAACCTTACAATGTCCTTAGTATAGGGCAGGACCATGGGAGCCTGTGGTGGTCTTTTGTTGTTATTATATATGTTCCCTACTACTACTCTATCTAAATAGTAGGGTTTCCCCTTTCCCTTTCTCTCCTTTAATACTTTGTGATACACTTTATTAATCTCTTGTTCATTATATCCTCTGCTCAGAAATCCTGACTATATATGTCAAGGTAAAAGCATAAAGTCATTATTTATTTGAGCAGGTTAGTTTCTGTTATCACAGCACAGAAATACCTTGGCCAAATCCTTGATCCAACTCTGTCATTTACTGCATACACTGACTATATAACCAATAAAGCACTATAACAACTTAAACTCTTTCACAAGATTACTGACTTATTCTCTCCAAAAGCCCATTTAGCCATTGCCAAAAATGTTTTTATTACCTAAATTAGAATACAGTCTCCCATTTCTTGTATACCTTTGTATATCATACAGACATGATTCAAATGGAAGAGAAAAAATCTGGTGATTTATCGTTCTGACTGATCCACTACTTCATCACTGTAAGTTACTAGGAAAAAAATGGATTTCACTAATAAGGCTACCATACTAAATAAGACTCTAATTTCAAGGTTCTAAAGAAAGAAGTCTGCCCCCTTTGATAGTCAGACTACCATTTCAAGATAACTTGTAGTCTTGGTATCTCAACAGGTAGCATACTTGCCTTTGGTGAAGAAGGCTGTGGGTTCTGTTCCCACCCCAGGTGGAACATTAATCTTCTATTACTGACACTGCAGTACAATATAAGGGGGTCCTAGACTCCTGAGTGTGCCAGTTTTTGTTTGAGATTTTAAACTGAGACCCCATCTACCTGTGTTGGTAGTAGCGCAGGGGGGGGTGTAAAAGATCCCACTGCCTTCTGGTGAAGGTTGATGATGCTCTGGCCAAACTTCCCCTGGCACAAAAAACACCTCAGGTTTCCCCAAATAGGTCATGGGCTTAGTGGAAGTAACCCACTCAACAAAATGTAAATAAAATAAAATAAAATGAATAAAAATAAATAACTCGTACAACCTCAATAGCACAGAATACAATTATGTCTGTATCTCATGATCAAAATTCAAAACATTGGCAAGAGAAAGAACAGTCTTTAGACTTGGTTCTACAACCTGAAACCGCTACCCTAATAAAATATATAAAAAAAAAAGCATTAATAAATTTAAATGCATGCTTAAAAATGATGTGCTACAGTGGCAGTGGATAATGCCTGCTATATCACTTCTGTTCACTTCTGTTCTAGCCATTTTTCAAATTTGATATTCCTTTTACCTGGAAACAAATTGCAATAAATAAATACATTCTGGGACAGTTTGGTGAAACATTTTATTTTAAATAAATATATATATAAATATATATATATATATATATATATATATATATATATAGATAGATAGATATATATATATGGATTCATATCAGATCGATATATATATATATATGGATTCATATCAGATCGTCGAATGCTCAGTTGACCGAAACTCATTTCACCGAGACCAAATGACTGAAAACTCATTTCACAGAAAGCTCATTTCGCCGAAAACTAATTTCACTGAAAATAGTACAGGCAATGTATATACCCTTTTCCCCACTGTAGTGTGACCCTGGAATTAGAATATATAAGTAGGGGGGTGTGGGGGTGCAGCGAATTTCGGTCAAATGACCTTTCGGTGAAATAAGTTTTCAGTCATTTGGTTTCGGTGAAATGAGCATTCGTCAATCTGATAGGAATCCATATATATATATATATATATATATATATATATATATATATATATTTATGAAAATATTAATCATAAGAAAGTCACAGAATACAACCATTTGTTTTATTATTCACAAAAGTTATATACAAGATGCAATCCACTCCACTGTCTCCCTTTGATGAGACAGCAGTTCACAGATGCTTTAATCTTAATCCCAAACAAATTCATGACTTTCACCATAATCCTAACTTTAAATCCATTGTTAATCCTAAATGATACTTTAACCCCAAACTTAACTCCAGCTTAAACTCCAATTCAAATCCTAAAGACAATGATTTCATAAAATATCAGAACAATGGCATTTAACCAGCTGTGTTACATTTAGTTTTAGTTTTAAGGTTAGGATTAGAGAAGGATTAGAACATGATTTGGATTAATTTTAGGATTAAGGTTCTGTTTAAATTAGGATCATAGTTATCCTAGGTTTGGAGACTTTTTTAGGGTTAAGGTTACTGTTAAGGCAAGGGATAGGTTTAGCTATAAGGTTATAAAGTGTGCAGGGCACTGTGCATTTGAGGTTTTGCCATATGTAAGATATAGCATGACTTATGTGTGCTGCTGTCTTTTGTGCATTTTATTTTATTTTTTTCTCTACATCATCTTTTCTTGCCCTATACACATTCAGGACAGGATTCATCATGACCTATTCATTGCCCTAAACAAGAGTTAGCAGCTGTGGGGCCATAAATAGGGAAGCCATGAGTGGAGTTTACAATATGTCCTTATCTCCTCACCTGGTGGTGATGTGTTCACTCTCATCACCACAAGAGGTGAGTAACCTCCACTACAGAAATATGCAAACTCTCTATCATCACTGGTTTGAGTGACCACACCCAGGCCATCCTCAACTTCATGTTGCTTTCAGCACACCCTTTCAACCTCAGGCCCTGGAATGACAATTCTCCTAGAAATGGAACCATGAAATCCTTCCCCATAGCTAGTCATGTTAGCAAAGGCTTTGCTACTCTCTCCACCTGGCTTTTATAATGCCTAAATCACTAAACAATTCAAGTCATTTGGGTCAAAGTCAAGGGTCTATCCCTCTGTGCCCTAGAGCCAGATATGTTTTATGCATTTTCAGTAAACGTGTTTTCAAATAAATGGTCTTATTTTCCTGATTTTCAGTTCTCTGGAATTTAGTATGTGATCTTTGTTGGGATGTACATCACATCAGTGGAATTATCATAAATCCTAGAAAATATGTAAGATGATGTTTCATTTTGGGAATGAAATGATACAAGGAAGGAAATTAGGAATATCTGTTAGGAAAAAGCACAGAGGAAAGTTATTAAAGTTAAAAGATGCAATATTAGCGATGCAATCATAACTAGTAGCATTTAAAACCATTTCAACAGGAAGAATGTTAAACTGCCTGCAGAGAATAGATTTTATGTAAATTAGGGCATGTTAGGATTAGTGACAGAGCCAATTAGAAAAAATGTATTATTTCTTGTATTTTCTTCATTTTGAGCTATCTTTGACCACTTACTTTTAATTTATCACTCTGTAGATGTGCAGGCCTGGTGGCAGCTTTCAGTGACTGGATTTGTCCAGTTTTGATCTATATTTTTACCAGTGAAAATGAGTATTGGAACTCCAGAGACTTTGGGTGTAACAGTTTTGCTTGAGTTGGTAAGAACAGGCACTCCGGCCACTCTGTCACATAAGTAAGTTTTTCTTTACTACAGCATAAACAATTACCTGACCTGACCTCCTCCATCTGCACTGCCCTAGATCTTGGCATATTTATTTCTGATATTTAGAAGTACCTAACATCTACATCTATGGACATCTACTTCCATCTAGTAGCTTGGGCTTGCATATTATTATATAAAATGTGCATTAGATGTCTGTTTTTATAATTTATTCAATTCTGTTGTATTATACTGTATCAATGTATTACTCTGTACTTATACTACATTTTACTGGATTATGCATGAAAACTTGCTATGGTA
Organism: Protopterus annectens; assembly: GCF_019279795.1. Taxonomy (NCBI): domain Eukaryota; kingdom Metazoa; phylum Chordata; order Ceratodontiformes; family Protopteridae; genus Protopterus; species Protopterus annectens. The sequence continues at coordinate 297,558,962 of NC_056742.1, forward strand.
TATCACTCCATTTATACAGCCAGTGAATGAATTAATACTTTGGAGACCAACTATATTTATTTTGATTTTCAGGAAAATGAAATAATCTTATCTTACTTTGCTTGTTTTTGCCACATCTATGATTTGTGAAGAAAGTAGGCTTCTAGACAAAATAAAATATAGTATTACTAAAATATGTGACTCGTTCCATATAATATGTTATACTTCTTTACAACTTTTTAGCAATTAAGTTCATATATCCAGAAAAGGAAATAGGGTCAGAAACAGACTTGTTCAAATAAGTGATATGCTTAAATAACACACACACACACACACACACACACACACACACACACACACACACACACACACACACACACACACACACACTCACTCATAAAGAGAGAGAGAACACACTTCTCAGTCAGACAAACAGAGCACATTATGATTTATACTCTGTATCTTATTAGTTCAAGTCAATGCTGACAACAGAAAATGAACAAATCACTGAAAGATTTCCATGGTAGACCATTTGAACTTCTCAACTGTTTGTACATAAACATGCACGAACAGTCAAAGCAGAGGCTTCTTTGTAAAGAGAAAAGCTACAGCCAATACCAGAAACATCAAGGCAACTTCTAAGTTCTGAATCTGTGAGATGGAACACTCATCAATTAAAGCTAGCAGTTGTTTGGCAATGAGAGAGACTCTGATTCCATGCTTTATCTCTAAACTCACCAAGTGTTGCTACCACAAGTTTAGCAGAACACAGAACAGTAGTCTATTTCATCCTGCAAAAGACCTTGTGCTTTTCTTGTTCTGTCAATTATTAATCAAGCTAATACCTTGTGTGTTATTGCTTTGACATTCATTAACATTCCTGTCACAGCAGCCATTACAATGAAATGACCCTTATTTACTCTTACACGATGTCCCTGGGCATTTTAAACATAGACAGTAATCAAAATGGAAGGAATATCATTACCATAACTACTGAAGCTATATATCCTTGAATATATACAAGATTATTGCACAAGATAAATCGTCTTAGAATATAAGATTTAACTTTGTGTGCAAAGAAGGCAGGGTGTGTTGGCGAAACTTGGTCTGTGGTATATATAACTGTTCAAACAGGTATGTCTAAAAGAATTACAAAGATTTACTAATTCTCTGTAACTCCTCTCTGAATTGCACCCTTCAGATGAATATGCTCTGTAACAAAATTAATGTTAATCTACAATTTACTTTAGCAGACTGAGCTGCTTGTAATAGATTTTTAATCTGATCATGTTTTCTTCTAGCCATTGAAAGAGTCAAACCAATACCATGCCAAACAGAAGTTTGCAACACAACTATGAATGAGAAAGTTCAGAGTTGGATTATGTATTTCATGGATGGATGTACTAAAACTTGGGAGCAGGCACTATTAAGCGCTGTAAATAAAAGAATACAAGAATTATGACTGTGATCTGTGCCACTAACATGGCAGAGGATTGGTGTCAGAATATTTCATGCCTAATCTGAGCCTTTTTAGCATCTCTCTAAGTAATGAAAAGTTTGAGGGTAACTGGTGACTGGGACGCTGACACATACAGATGAACTGGGTGTAGCAGTAATGAAACAGTCTCTCAAAATTATCAACTAAATCATCATTGGAAATGACACGACTAAAATGCTGAATGAGTTCACTGCCAACAGACAAAATAAGTGTTAAAATTAAGGCTATAGAACCCACAGACCCTTTATAGTATAAGGAAATTACTATATACAGTCAAGATAATCAAGAGTGTTGTCATGCATTACATATAGTAAGATAAGTTGTTTGAAAAATCTGCAGGAAAATCCATTAGGATGTCAAGAAACTTCATTAGATAACAAATGTTTTTTTTTGTATATGAGGAATGCCAAGTCTTTTAAATCAAAGAGAACTTCCATGCAACACTGCGTCCTGTACAAGTGGCCAGACATTTGCCAAATGGTAAAAATATTGATTAGCAGAGAAAAATAAAAGAAATGAACAAGGCCTACAAAGAAGTCTTAATCAGAGTAATAACACAGAATTACCTAGTTGTCAAGTTCTTAATTCAGCAACAAAGGGTACAGGTAAAAGCAATCAAGGACAGAGGCTGAAGCCAGGGATCCTTTATAAAATATTGATACTATTATTTTGGAAAGGTGATAGAACAGGGTGATTTGTATTATAATGCATTTTCAGAAGTCTGCAGTAGTAATGCTTAATATTATCTGTTCAACTGTATCACACAATTGTAAACTAAGGTATGTCAGTAAAAACAGTGATAGTGGGGAAGTATAGACAGTGCAATTCAACATCGGGCTTCTTGAATTCTGTTTTGGAAGCAGTATTGTGCGGAAGTAGTATAAATGTCTTGTGGCTGTGTGCTTGTATGTAAAAGGTCATTTCAACCAAGGAAGTGCAGTCAACCACTAAACCTAAGTGAGTACCCAGCTGGTGTAGCTGTGAACTGAGGAGACAGAAGAGGACTTATTGTGGGTGAAGTGGTTTATGGTGCAATGAAAATGATTTGATGAAAATAACACTGCATTGTGTAATTTAGAAGTATGTGTAAACCATGAAATAAAGGCAGAAAATGACAGGGTTATAATCTGTGATTCACCTAGTTACTTTGGTTCCAGAAGAAGAGCAAAAGGCTAGGAGAAAAAAGGTTAATGCATTGAAAAAAATATATTTCTGAAATATGCCAGCCTTGCTGTTGTGGTTTCTTGTTTACTAATTAAAACCAAAGGCTGTAACTTAATCTTTTTGCAGCTGTCAAAACAACTGATATACAGTAGTTTAGAAGCAAACACCTTACTCAGGTGATTAGTTGATCCTGTTTCCTACACTGCTGTGTAATCAATATCACCTATGGAGTATGTGAGATGGCACATATGGTCAGTCTAACTTCTATACTAATTAGACTGAGTTTCATTTTGCTGATTACTTGCATTAACTTACCATGCCAAGACTAAACTAATTCTGATGTCTTAACTGCAATAGTCACAATGCAGATTCCTCATCAGGCCAGCTAATAAAACAGAGTAAAAATAATGCGAAAGGGTATTAGTGAGTCAAAGCAAAGCCTTGATGCATCATCTGCATTCAGACAAAAATGATATGCCCAGTATGGAACTTTGTGTGCCACTGTAGCCCCATGAAAAAAAATGACTGAATATATATATATTTTTTAAATTTAGTATGAATTCTATACAGTCTTGCAAAGAGCAAGAAAATACATATTTATGTAATATAGTCCACCTAAATTCTCTACTTTCCTTCATTCAACTTATAGACTTGACATATTTATTTATGTACAGCATTAGTGGTGTAATAATATTGTTTAATTTCTTCAGGGTGTCACCCTTCCCAAATATTCCAGATTTGATAACCCTACTGCAGCAAAATTAGGCATGTTCAAAGTTGTGAACTCTTCTAATCTTTTGCCACAAATTGTGGCATAATATCCAATGTGAGCTACACTCTTTTATGTCTAAGATCCTGAAACAATTCACTTATCACCTCTTGGTAAAGTGAAGGTTTTATATTCTGCTTCTGTGTGATGAGTCAGACATAAAAACATACTTCCATACACTACAAATTTAGCACAAGCATCAGAGATATGTTTGTTTGGATATTATCATCAGCCTACTTATGAAATCATTCCAGAAGCTGTTGACCTCATAAACAACTGCAGGGCATACAACACATTATCACACGTTTGTAGACATGTAGGACATATTACAGAACCATGGGAAGCTATGACCAGAGTTCATAATGTACCTTTGTTTTAAGGCATCCTGCTCCTCTCAAATGAATACAGTAAAACCTGTAAGTAAGCCAATGACTTAAACTGATTTTTGTCTCTGGGTATTACAAAAGAGAGGAGAATATGCACACCTAATGTTCATTTTGGTTCTTTTGCCCTTCAGAAAGTGTAGCTGTATCTTTTTTATTATTATTGTAACAGCTGCATGAAGTTAAGCTTTGTTTATAACACTGTTAATGTAATTTATGCAACCCTGTCTATGAGGTGAATAGACGTGACCACAAGGGTGACCCAAGTCTATTGCACTGCAGTATGATCGAGTGGGTAATCAAGAACAAGGACATGAGTGGATGGTTTCTACAAAATAAAAATATTCACAGAAAACAGCTGTTCTACTGTTAGTGTAAGGGATGCAATAATGTTTCTCATGGACTGTACAAAAATGAATGTTATGCACTTATCATAACTATAAATTTGTAAGAAGTTCCATCTTCTGTACCAGCAGGACCAATGGTACAGGCATTAGGACCATTCAGTAAGTAAACATTTCAATGGCTGCCAGAAATGTCCCTTCCAATTATTTACCACGCATCCCACAGTTTACAACATTTTTATAAGTAGTTATCCGAGAAAGAAAAAGAAAACCGAGACAGGATAAAGGAGAAGAGACTCCCAACCACACTCATGCACACTAAAGATGAGGAATGGATGACACATTACAAGAAATGCACCTTCTTTTTGCAGATCTGTCATTATTGCAAATGTATAATCTTTGTATCTGATAAAAAAAGATTATACCTCTGTGACAAGCTAGATAGAGTCTCTAGTTAATCCTTTTAGGTGTCTGCCTTCATGGAAACTTCCCAGAGAGAGTGGTGGCCTCAAAATAAGACTTGGAAATATAAATATCATCCAGGTTATCATACATCAGAAAAAAAGGCTGAGCAATGACAAAGCTATAGCTGCACAAATGTCAATAGTGCCATTAAAAAAAAGGCAGCAGAGGTAGCCATAATACTATTACAATGAGAAATATGAGCTACAGGTTTATTATAGCAGATTACTAGGCTAATGGCATAAAAGATACAAAATAAATGAGCTAGAACATGACTATAATGATACAACTTTGATATAACCAACAAATGATAAAACCAGTAGTAAAATGTTATAATGTGAGCGCTTTCGCATCTATCGTACATGCTTCATCAGACATTAAAAACACAGTGATGCATTGCAACAATTTAAGGATACAAATTATGCAATGATAATTCACTTACATAAGCTTCTAGCTTTCAAGTGTGGTCTTAAAGAGACATAATCGTTCAACCCATATCCCTTTTCTGATTGTAGAGTCATGATCCATTTAACTTTTGTTTGTTCAGTTTTATTTCTAAAATCACCCAGTCTATTATCTAAACACGTTAATTGGATAGCCGGAAACATAAAACAATATATGCCTGGCTAAGGGGTTAGTGTCTACCTTTCTTCTTATTTCACTTATATTTTCTCTGATCAGTTACCTCAAAGACCTGTTGATTTTCCCAACACAGAAAGCTGGGCATGCTTTACATATAGCTAAGTAAATCAAGTTACGAGTAGAGCAATCTGCATAGTGAGAAAAAATACATTTCTTGCCTGTTGTCGGCTATGTGAATATATTGTCATTTTCAAAATGTATACATACAGTACAATGCTTACAACTACACGCGCCTTGCCTCTCAGAAGTAATTCTATTATTCAAAGATGTATTGTAACAAAGTAAACATTTCAAGTTCTTCTCATTTTAAGATTAAATGACTTTCTGAAAGCACCACTTGAAGTATTCTTTCATCTGCTTTTAATATGTGCCAATTAGATCTGATGATATCACATATATAGTCAGTATCTGAAGAGAAGGTGATCATTCTAGGTTTAAAATATCAATGTCATCTAGTACTTCTTGAACCAGGAATATTTGAGGTTGTACTGTTATAAGAGAAACAGGGTTTACACCTATCTCTCCTATCCACCCCCCCCAGACCTAATAATATCTGTATGTTTGTAACCTCTAGCTTGAAATTCATTATCAAAGACCTCCATAAATGCTGCATCATCACTGAGCAATCTGGACATGTGCATAGCTTGTTCCTTGACTATATTGTTATAAACAATATACACACTCACTACTCCTCCTACCCAATCAGAATCCCTCTCACTCATCACCTACTAACCACTCATAGGAAACACCTAAAACATCGCCTCTAGTTAACTAAAACCACCACTCCATCTTCTCCTATTTCTATTACCCCTTCCCATAATCTATAACACTTTATTCACATTGAGTACTCTTCCCAAAACAGCACATACCCACGTCATTCTCACCCTCTTTCTACAACACCATGACCATCTTTCACTGCCTAGCATCAGTCACTCTCACTACCCTGCCCTGCCTTACATCCTATCACACAAACTTAAGTTATACCCTGCAGGGTCTATATTAGAAGAATGAAAAAACTAAACATCGAATGGTCTAAAGGCTGAAAATGCCAGACCTCAAAGTGCTTTTTGTGAGATTGCAGTACAGCGAAGATTGGAATATTTGCTCTTTCCTCACTGCAATGTTCTCGGAGTTGGTATATATATTTAGCGGGGGTGTGGATGGCACAACCCCGCTCAATAGCGAGTTTTAGGTCCAGCATTTTTGGCCTTTAGTCCTTTTGATGTTTAGTCTTTTCATTCTTCTAATATAGACCCCACCCAAAGCTGCGATGGTGTAGTGGTAGCATTGTCGCCTCACAGTAAGAGGTTCTCCCGTTCGATTCTCAACTGGAGCACCTTCTGTGTGGAGTCTGTATGTCCTCCCTGTGGTTGAGTGGCATTCAAAAGACATGCGTGAATGGGCGTGCCTCCGTTGAAGGTCGGGCGTCGAGCTGGCACCTTGGCACTGTAAAAATCTACTGCCGATTATTAGCGGACCAGAGTTCCACTGTGGCAACCCCTAACCGGAAAAAGCCGAAAGAAGAACAAACAACAATATAGTACCCCACCCAGCACACTTACTTCCAACACTCTCAAAACCCATTCAAGGTAATACCAGTTTCATTCACCATAAACCCAGTTATCTACAACTGCACAGCTATAGATCTTGCCCCCCTCAAATGGTTCCCTAAATACAGTAACCTACAGGCAACCATGCAATGCAATAAATTAATACTCAAATACCTAAAGACCAACTACCTAACAACCATCCTACTCAGTATTAGTGGGGGCATTCACACCAACCCTGGACCCACATCTTTTCAGGACCACACTAACAATGCTCAAAAACACTCTCTTAATTTTCCCAGAAAAAGTAATGATCTACTCATAATAAACTTAAATATAAGAATCATTGTAAATAAAATATAGGGACTTCATGCAACCCTATCTTTATACTTCCCAGACATAGTTATTCTAACCGAAACCTGACTCAAATCAGATATCCCTGATAATGAAATCCTTCCCTCTGGATATAACATTTATAGGCAAGATAGAAAAACAAAAAGAGGAGGTGGAATTGCCCTGCTTTTCAAAAACCATCTTACAATAGAGATGATCAACCATAATCCCCCTAATATCTCTAACCTGGAAATACTCATGGCAAGAATAAAACTCAACCAAAATAAAAATATTAACATCATTGGCACCTATATCCCTCCCGGCAATAACATAGACAAACTCAAATCCATCTTATCATGGTCTTCCAATAACCTCCTCCAAGAGACCATTATATTAGGGGACTTTAGTATTAATTGGTACTCCTGCAACTCTGACCACCCTACCACTCATATCAACCTCTGTGGTTTACCCAATTAATTCAAACCACAACAAGGTTTGATAAAATAACTAAAGAGGAAACAATCCTTGAAAGGATCCTCACAAATTACCCTACTCTCTCTTATAGTTCAGATACCCTTTCTGACTCACTCAGTGATCATCTCCCAACATATTTTATACGTCACCAAGCAAATCCTGCAAAAAAAATCTATCTACCAAACTCGTAACACCAAAAAACACAGGTCTCAAGATTTCATAACATCCCTTAAGCTCAGCAACTGGAAACACCTCAAAAGTCTATCCCTAGACAGTCCAGTTAATTACTCTAACTCCACATTTTTAAACATCCTCAACAACATGGCACCTATCAGGATGATAAGAGCAAAATCTAACTACTCCCCCTAGCTTGTCTAAACAGACTAAATCACTCCTAAAAGAAAGGGACAAAGCATGGTATGAATGGACCCACAAAAAATCTACAGTTCCTCCCCAAAAGTACCTCCAACTAAGAAACAAAGCAAAAACCCAGATAAGACTTGACAAAAAGAACTATAAATGATTGGTCTAAAATGGGTCTCAATTGAGACTCAACATATAATGACAATGGCTCTGTCAGCCAAGCCCTACTGGAAACAGTCAGCCTAAATTGAGGGTCAATTTATGCACTTTTGGTGGGCCTTGTATAACAGGTATAATCATTTGATCAGCATAAGTCTGCCTGTATAACTTTCCATTTAGACTGGTTACACTTATCAATGGTATCAGAACTTGTCAGAGATTTGGGATGCATGGCTAGGCTTAAAAAGGCCCTTGTGCTCATTAACCTAGTAAACACCTATGAACCTATGAACTCTAATATAAGGTCCTACACATAAGGCAATCAAATCATCATGCAATCTATTAATAAAAACATCAATGTCCACCCTTTGTAAGGTACCATAAACAGAGGTATCTGATAACATGTCATTCTTCTTAAAATTATAGTACTATCTATTCATCACAATTAATGTGTTTAGACAATAGACTGGGTGATTTTAGAACTAAAACTGAACAGAAGTTAAATGGATCGTGACTGCAATCAGACAAGGGATATGGGTTAAGCGATTGTCTCTCTTTAAGACTGCACTTGAAAGCTAGAAGCTTACATATCAGAATTCACATTGGATCATTTGAAACTATGCATCCTTAAATTGTTACAATGCAGCAATATGTTTTTAATGTCTGATGAAGCATCTATGATCGATGCGAAAGTGTTCACATGCTGGTTTTATCATTTGTTGGTTATATTAAAGTTTTATTATTATAGCCATGTTCCAGCTCATTTCTTATGTGTCTGTTTGCTTCATTTAGTGACTGAGCTGGTTTATCAGGAGCAAGAGTACTGTTGTTTCTTGTTCTAATGATTTAGAGCTCTTACAAGCCTGGCTAATAGAACCAATATATGGCTGCTAGGGGCAAGAGGATGGCATGAATCTATGCTTATGCATTGACTATCTTACAAAGTGCCCCTGTCCATAAGGAACATAGGCACAACCCCAGGTGTGAATTTGTGATTTTCCATCCATTGATTCAAACTACATTTGAAAAAGGCCAGGGAAGGAGTCTGTTTAATGTGAATAGGAAGCCTGTTCCAAAGAAGGGGCAATCTCTGGGTCACATATCTGTATCCAGCATGTTTTGTTTGTGTTACTGATGTGTATCTAGATGTCTCACCTCTGAATCTACTCTTAGGGGATCACTATTGATGATGTAATTTGCATGGATATTTGACTTCCCAAAGTGCATGATAATTCATTTTTTTCACATTTAGGTTTAAGCCATGGTTCTGGCACCAATCATTTGTCTGCTCTAGATCCTCCTGAAGGCTATCTGCATCATTTGGGTATTCAGTGATTGCCCCCAGCTTTCAGTCATCAGCAAACTTTGTCATCCAGAGGACTTCTACATTAGCCTTGACTTCAGAGAAGTATATTCCAAACAGGAGTAGTGCCAGCATTGAGCCCTGTGGCACATCACTAGTAACTGGCCTCTTACTGGATCTAGATTCACCTACTTAAAAAACATTTGCCCTGTCCATGAGCCAACTGTCCATCCATCTGGTGACAAAGGCATTTATGCTCAGTTTTATGAGTTTATTTATAATACCTGAGTGGGAAATTGCCTTGACCAGCTCAGGGTAGGCAACATATACTATTTTAGCCTCATCCATGGCCTTAGTGACTTTCTCAAAGAAATCCACCCAATTCCGTTAGCAAGACCTTCCTTTGACAAAGCCGAATTAGGTCAGGTCCAATGTTTTGAGGTTCCCTATATCATTATTTGTCAGGTTTAGGTAGGGGATTTCCATATTTAAGGTAAGAAAAAGTCAGTGCCACTAACTACCTGGAAAGGCTAAGTTTAGAAACCCTGGTCAGTATGAACTTGGCAAAGGGAACAAATGGCTGGTCTTCCTTGTCAAAATGCATGGACTTGTCACAGTATCTAAGCTGTCTATAGACATCTGAACAATGTATCTCATCTATTAGAATACTGAGGAAAGAAAATCAATATATGTATGGGTTGGTTTATGTGAAACTACATAGCAGTTGTTGACAGAAAAGAAGGGTTTGTTCTAATAACCACAGTCTCCTTAAATATGGAGGTTTAACAGAAAAAAAAACTGCAGTTTCAAACTGCATTTAGCAGAAGCAATGGCCAATAAAAATATAGTTTTCTAAGACAAAAGATTTAGCTCAGAAGGTGAGGAAAGATGAATATTTGCATCATGAAATAAATGTCCTAAGGTTTAACAGGATCATAAATAGAAATCTTACAATGAAACGTGGCACAAAAGAAGGCCTAAAGATCTTGAGGGGCAAGAGAAAAAGAGGTGATTATTAAATAGAAATTAGAAAAAGCAGGCAAATTAACCATAATGACAGAGCTAATGAGCCCAAACTCGGCCAGTAAGAAAATACTAAAGGAAAAGAAGTGTAGAAGTGGAATAAGCCCTTACTTGATGCCCCGATGGAAAAATGGGTCCACTTATCTCTTTTATTTTTTATTTATCATTTGTTGACCGGGAAAGTCTGACTAGGTTCCAGAGAGCCTGTTTTCAGTGGAGGCCCAGGGAGAAATGCTCCAGATGCATGTCTTTGGAATGTGGGAGGAAACCGACGCGAACACAGGGAGAACATGCAAACTCCACACAGAAGGCACCCCAGCCGAGAATCAAACCAGAGAACCTCTTGCTGTGAGGTGACGATGTTAACCACTGCACCACTGCGCCGCCCTAAAGTTATTTTAATAGCCTGCTCTCTTTAAGTTTTCTAACTGGAAGACCTGTAAGAAAAGAAGTTTTTGTTAACTACTCTGTCTGAAAAGGCAGGCTTGCAGGCTATTAAAATAACATGAGGTAATGCCACCTGCTTTAGAGAATGGAGATTTTAGTAGAGTTTACCTGCTAAATGAGAAAGCAAAATCCTGAGATGATAAGATAACTGGATATTACGAAATACAAGGCAGTTGAGTTTTATGATAATTTATGCCTTGCAAGTACCCACTCAACATCCTATCCTGAGTAGGATCAGGCCAGTCAAGTCAGAGCAAGATTTTGGAATATCTTTCCAATCGTTACATTATTATCTATAGGAAGACGATGTATCACACTACTTAATTTGCAGTTGGAGTCTATTCCTGATTTGAGTAAGGTATGGTGTATAAGCCTCTCTCACCACCTTATTTTATTTATCTACCAGAGAAAATTAAAATCTGTTGTTTTGGCATTTTTGGGGTTGTGTTGATACAAAAGGTCCAGAACCACTGCATCCATAATAGCTCAGACAGCAAGGCATCTTTTCAGGATTGTATAAGATACTGAATATGGAGACAATGCTTACAGTCTATTTTGCAAAGTGTTACACATGCCCCTATTTCTGTGTAGGCAAAACTGAAAGAACTTTAAGAAAATGCATTTATGAACATGGTTATGACAAAATAATAGTGCTCTACACAAAAGTAGTATGCAATGTATGAATTCCATCATTTTTGTGCTTGGTATTCTAGAACTGGTTATCCCCAATTCCAGGGGTGGCCCATGACAGATGAGGTTAGAATTTAAGGAGGTGTGTGACAGCTTAGGCTGAAAGCCTTCGGGTCTTAATAAATTTGTTTCAATCAATTCAGTTTTCAAACTATGGGCTACTAAGCTTTGAAACAACTTGTGTGTTGGCAGCCTTTTGTGTTTTTTTTTCTATTAAAAGGTTTTTGATGATTAACTTACCACAGATTTTCAAACACTGTGATGTATTTTTAATGCACTCATTTGAGTATTTGCATGTTTGTATTTTATGTAATGATTACCTGCTGTTAGTGTTTAAGCATTTTATTTATATATATATATATATATATATATATATATATATATATATATATATATATATATATATATATATATATATATATATATATATATATATATATATATATATATAAACTCTGGTGAACCTTATTTATATGTGGTGATTTAACAGATCCGATTAGATCTGATGAAATTGATTTTTATGGAGGACAAAACTGCTTAACCTGTGGTACCTATTTTGTTCATAATTAAAACATAATTAAACCATTAAACGTAAGCCTGACTCAGTTTCTTTGTGGAGATGCTACAAGATACACCTTTGTTTAGGGTTCCTTGGCTTGGTTGTGCACAGGTTTAGTACTGAACTGTATATAATTCATGTAATCCCATCAGTCAAACAATTCTATTCCTTCCAAAAATGAAAACCTCGAAATTGCTTGCATTAATGCAGTGTGAAAAATAAATGGGCTACACATAAGGCTTGGATTTCCTCTGAGAACCCGCATATAATAGCTGTAACTGAATCCAGGCTTAAACATAACATTTGCTTTCCTCTTTCATTCAGTTAAACAATCAGATACTCTTTGACTATACAGCCAGAACAAGAGCCACAAAGGAATTATGCAATTGGCCAAGTTAAACCATACTTTGCCATTTTTTCCAGAAATATCAACCATACTAATAATAAATCATTTAACTGAATTATATCCATCTTAACAACTGGAAATCGCCATCACAGTAATATCTATTCCTCATCCGTTCTCCATCTTCATCAGCAGGTGGCTAGACAACTGGCTCACAGACAGAACCCAGGAAGTTAGAATTGGGGACTCCACCTTTACAAAGAGTACAGTCAAAAGTGGAGTCACTCAGGGATCAGTCCTTGGACTGCTCGCTCCTTTTTGGCATTCACTTCTCTGATGTCAAGGGCAATGTTGATGGTCTCTGGCTGACTAAATTAGCAGAGGATTGCAATTTAGGAGATGTCATTGAACCCCCCCCCACCAACACAAATGCTCTCCAGGAAGGGTTGACACAGAGAAACAAATTCTGTCAGAGCCATGACTAAAACTAAATGCCAAGAAATGCATAATAGTATCCTTCAGGAAGTCATCCACCCCAGGTAACTATCATACTGACAACACAACCCTTAGCGCTGACCCATTAGTCAGAGACATAAGGACATACACAGATAATAATCTAGCTTTTGACCATCACTTGTCTACAGTAGAGAGGAAATCATTCTATGTTGCACAACTTATGAACAAAGGTATGGCATCTATGTCCAAAGAAGTTATTGTTCCAGTGTATCTGGCATTCATCATACCTGTCGTTGAGTACAATGCCCCCTTTGGTATGTACCTATCCAGCCATATCCAACAAATGGAATGTCTACAGAGGTTCCTCACTAAAACAATACAGGGCATAAGTAAAATGTCCTATGCAGACAGCTTCAAGACTCTATCCCTGTATTCTCCTTCCTACAGGCTGTTGAGGGGAGATCAATGTCTGGCATACAGGGCATTGTCAGACCCCACCCTGATGGACCTCCTGCATATCCACAAACCAAACAGTACCAGAGTTATCCATTTTAAAGACTTAAACCTTGCCTGTGGTATAAAAAGACCTGCTGGAGATACATGTATGTATCACAGAGACTACCACGTCTCTGGAACAGGCTCCCCATCCATGTGAAGCTGAGTTCCTCCCTAACCCAATTTAATTGTAACTTGGACAATTAGATGGGAAACAGGAAATTCAACCCTGGTTTGGAACCTATGTCTCTACTGGACACATGCAATCTGTAAATGGTTCTTCTCCCAGGCCCCTACTTGAAAATGTTTAATCTCCCAAGCCCCTGCTTGCACTTACCAAGGGTAGTAGAATTTGTCAGAAATTTAGGATGCATGGCTAGCCTTAAAAAGGGCCTTGCAGTCATTAACCTAGTCAACACTTATGAACCTATGAAACTCTGATGGAGATACTCCCTTAGACATGCCCCAAGTATAGTATTATCCTTGAGGATCTCAACCTAAATTTAATGGGTGTACAAGACAAATCGTGTAACAAATCCAAACATAATTTAACCTACAATAGCTAGTTATAGACATTACTAGGTATAACCCATATTCTGGAAATCACACTTCTCTAGACATCTAATTACAAATATGACTAATTGATGCAGATACCTAAAAATTCCATCTAATTGTATCAGTGATTACTGCCCATTTCACTCCTAGTTGTCTATTAAATCTATAAAACTGATTCCCCAGATAGTAACAGGTCGAGCATTCACACAACAAAAATAGCTGGCTTTGATCTCCAATTAAATACAATTTATCAGTATATACTTTTCCTCATCAAGGACCCAATAGCGACTTTTGCTTTTTTCTACTTCCACCTTTTTCTCTTTTTAAGACTCCATGTTTCACATAATCCACAGGAGATTAGTGAGGTAGAAATATCCCTGGATCAATAATGAGATAAATAACCTTATCAAATGGAGAAATATGATGCTTGATCAGCTTGGAAACAGAACTCTCAAGATGATCACTTACATCAAGTCTACCCCTCCCTTAGAAAAAAGTCTCAAACAGAAGTTAATTCTGAAAGAGCCACATACCTCAGGGAAAAAAAAAAAAAACAAAGCCCAACAATGAACAATCCAAAGTACTTTTGGAAAAAATTAAGCACCTTACAGCACAATTCCCTCATCCTTCTTATTCTTCTAATTTTGGACCAAATAACAGTAACTGTTATCCAGCTGAGGGCATCAAAGCCTATCTCACCCCCTTTATTCAAGACATCACCTATTACTTTTCCAATACCCCCTACACTCTTGTCTCATCAATTTCCAACTCACAACCACATATGTACCCCTTATCTGAATATACACCTGTCTTTTATTTCGCTGAAATCTCGGCAAAAGAAACTAACATCTTACTAAAACATGCTGAAACTCTCCTCCACTCAATTAGCTGCCTTTCATCCTTCTTTCCTTGTGAAATCTGCTGATAAATCCTTCAAATATCCTACCTACATATTCAGATTATCTATTGCTTCAGGAATAGTGCCGCCAGATTTGAAACATTCCATAATAATCCTGCTAGCCATGGCACCCTCACCAAAAACACAAAAAGACTTCCATCCTATATCCAATATATAGCCCTTGCTAAAGTCTTTAAAAATCAATATAAAGAAATTCACAGACATATCAACACTTACTGCCTTCTATAAGACAACCAACATGGTTTCAAAATGCTTTTAGCACCACTAAAGCCTTACTTTCCACAGCAGATAGCATCTACAATAAAAACATCAGCGATGGCCTAATTACGGTTGTTATACTTGCAGATATCAGCAGAGAGCTTTTCATAGTTTCATAGTTTAGTACTAGGCTATCTGCCCTGGGGCATTTGTAAGCCTAGCCATAGTGATGTGGCTTTCGCCACCCCATGAAATGGTACAAAAATGCACAGAATAGATTTAGAATACTGTGCCTCTGTCTAGTAGTGACACAGTGAAGGTCCCCTTATATAATAGAAATTAGTTTACTGTGCCCCTGTCTAGTAGTGACACAGATGTGACCCCTGGGGTAAACTTACGATCTCCCATCCACTCATCAAGATTTCTCTTGAAGAGAGTCAGTGAGGGGCTCTGCCTAACATGAACTGGGATCTTGTTCCAGAGCATGGGAAGCCTCTGGGTTATGAATCTATCCCTCCAGCATGTCCTATTCATACTTGTGCCAAGGTTTAAGTCTTTAGCTCTCGTGGTTCTAATGGATTTGGATTTTTCGAGGTGGAGCATGTCCATCAGTTCCTGATTGGACATGGCCTTGTACGTCAGGCAGAGATCACCTCTGAGCAGGCGGTATGCTACTGAATAGAGCTGGAGTTTCTTTAGTCTGGCAGAATAAGACATATGTTGGAGACCCTTGAGCCTCTTGGTGAGGTACTTTTGTGGTCTCTCCAGCTGTTGCAAATGTCGGGTGAGGTACATACCAAATGGGGCATTGTACTCAATCATGGGTCTGATGAGGGAGGAGTATAGGGGTACAATGACATCCTTGGAAATGGATGTGAATCCCTTCATGATAAGGTGTGCAAGGTAGAATGTCTTTCTAACCACTTTGGCAACGTGGGTGTCAAATGAGAGGTCGCTGTCGACTTGGGTCCCTAGGTCTCTGGTTACTTTTTCCATACTCAGTGGGTTGCTGTCTATGTGATAATTTGTGGGTACTTTGTTTTTCCCAAAGGGGATGACTATACATTTTTTGGCATTTAGTTTAAGGCCATGACTCCGGCACCAGTTGTCCGTTTCTGTGAGGCCTTTTTGTAGGATGTATGTGTCTGCTGGTGTGTCGACTATGGCGCCTAGTTTGCAGTCATCTGCGAACTTTGTCAGCCACAACCCTCCCATATTTGCTTTAACATCTGAGAAATAAATGCCGAACAAGAGGGGCCCGAGGACAGATCCCTGTGGGACACCACTTGTGACTGGCTTTGAGTCTGACATTGCTCCAGCGATTTTAACTTTATGGGTTCTGTCCTTTAGCCAGTTTGCAACCCATCAAGTGACATAAGGGTTTACATTTAAGCTGTTGAGCTTATCTATGATGCCTGAGTGGGGTATTGTGTCGAAGGCCTTAGCCAAGTCCACGTAGGCTGTATGGACTGCTTTGCCCTCGTCAATGGCTCTAGTGACTGTTTCGAAAAAGTCAACCAGGTTCAAAAGGCAGGATCTGCCCTTTACAAAGCCGAACTGGGTGGGGTCAAGTGTCTGTAGGTTCCCAATGTCTGTGTTTATGAGTTCCATAATGATTCTTTCCATAGCTTTGCAGACCAGGCTGGTTAAGCTTATGGGACGGTAGTTCCCAGGGTCTGTAGAGGTACCCCCTTTGTGGAGTGGGACCACTGTTGCTGTACGCCAATGTTCAGGTACATATCCTGAAGTAAGGCCAAGGTTAAATAGCATTTTTATGTGCGTGTTTAGCTCCTCTTGGAGTTCACGTAGCATGCAACTCGGGATACCGTCAGGTCCCATTGATGCTGTGTTTTTAGCTTTGCTGAGGGTGGCTCTCACCTGGACATCTGAGATGACAGGGAGATTACATTCAGCTGGGATAAGTATTTCTTCTTTTGGGGGTGAGGGAGGGGAGAAATTTGCACTGAACCTGTCAGCCAGAATGTTGGCAATATCTGTGGGTTCAGTGTATTTTTTGTTGTTGTGAACTAACTCTGAGCATATCTGAGGGTTTCCGCCCAGGTTTCTAACATAGCTGAAGAAGGCTTTGTGGTTATCTTTAGTGTCCTTAGCGATTTTTCTCTCAAAGTTTGCCTTGGATGTTTTATGAGAGAACGTAGTTTTCTGCTAGTGTTGATCAGAGATGTCTTCCCTTTATGGGATTTTGCTCTGTCGTGCAGTAGCTTCCTTCTTTTGTTATACAATTTGTTAATGGCTGAGGTCCACCAGACAGGACACTTGCCTTTGGTGGAGAGGGACTTGGATTTATTTGGGATTGCATGATCCATGCATTCTTGGAGATGTCCATAGAAAGCATTTGTGAAGGATTCAGCATTGTGGGATGTGGTATCCACTGGCCCAGTGGGCTTAAAGGATACCATCTCAGTCTTAAGAAGAGTAAAGTCTGCTTTTGAGAAGTTTTTTCACTGTGGTCTTTTGTGCTGGGGTGGAGGTGGGATATGTATATCCAGGGTGATTAGTTTGTGGTCAGATCTCACTAGTGAGGGGTATACCTCTGGTGTGGAGCATTTTGTCCCCATGTTTGTGATGATCAGGTCTAGTATATTATCTCCCCTAGTGGGAGAGGTGACTAGTTGTTCCAGTGCATTTGAATTTATGAATTCCAGGAACCTTTGGGCTAGGGTGTTAGGGCTAGAATAATGTACCCAATCTATGTTAGGGTAGTTGAAGTCTCCCAGTATGATGGTATTTTGTGATACATTCATATCCTCCAATGTCTTCAGGAAGGCTGAGTGGGGTTCCTGAGATTGGGAGGATGGTCTGTAACATGCTACCAGTTGTATAGCAGTTTTGCCTATGGTTAGTTGTACCTGTATGGTCTCCGATGCTTCATGTGTTGCTACTAACCTGGAGGTGTGGATGTCCTTGATGAATATGGACACTCCCCCTCCCTTTGTGGTTCAGCCCGGGTTTTGGGGCCGAAAAGCATGATACGAGGTATAGCCTGGTAGCGCTGGGGTGCTCTCAGGAGCCTTGAACCAGGTTTCAGTTACTGCACAGACGTCAACGTTCTCCATACTGAGGAGTGCATCGAGTGCCTGCATCTTGAGATTTAGACTTCTGGCGTTGAGCAGCATTACCCTTAGTTTTTTTCCATTTTTGTTTTCTAAGGAGGTGGGTTTGTCTTTTGAGCCTTGCCTAAAAAAGGCACTATGGGGGTGGCAAGAGCCTTAGCCAATATCCGGAAGCCTAGTGATGACAGGTGCAAGCCGTCCCTTGCAAAGCAGAGTGGCTTGTCCAACATGTCATCCCAGGCAGACAGACATTGGATCCCATTAGAATGACACCAGTACTTGAGCCAATTATTAAAGCTGATCATCTTGTCTTTGTATTGTGGCATCATTCTTGGTGAGGGCAAGATGCTGCTCAGGGTCAGGGTCATACCAGCCTGGGCTACATAATCAAAGAGCTCCTCTATGTCTCTTTTCATGTAGTCCAGGGAGGTACGTCTCTGGTCATTCACGCCAGCATGGACAATGACGGAGTCATATTTGTACTTGCTTTGGAGTGACCTGAGTGCGTGTGTTATGTGGCGGATCCTAGCTCCCAATAGGCAGCTCACAGTCACCCTCTCCTTGTTCAGCCTGGTAAGCGGGACATCAGTGTGTCTGACTATAGAGTCACCTATTACTAGTGTATCAGGCATGGTGTTTGGCCTTAAGGGCTGTTATTGATTGACACACTGATTTATTGAAGTATGTGTTGTATGCGTTTTGTTTTGAGGTGGTGGATTTTTGGACGTCTGCTTTGGGAGCCTCTGTTGTTTTGGTAAGAGTATGTCTTTGTGTTTTTATGTGTTTGGTTTGCAGTTGTGGTAGGTCCATGTGGGACTGGGTTTGTTGTGTGTGTGGTTACCATCTCCTCCTGTCTGGTCATGCCAGCCCTGAGTTGAGAGAGTTCAGCCTCAAGTTTGGCTATATAGTTGCATCTCTCACATGTATTTGTGTTTGTTGGGAGGAGGAGAGGGTTGTCTGTGTACATGAGACAATTGTAGCATTGTCTCAAGATACCCAGATTAACCAGCTGAACTGGAGAGGACGCCAGTAATCTACCACTCGACATGCTAGAACAGTATAAGGGAGTGCTGTGCCTTTAAGGGAAGTGGATATTCACAGGGGTGGTAGGTGGATGTAGTGCTTACTTAATATGAGAGTGCTTACTTAGTAGAGAAGTTTTGAGAACAAGTGCTAGGTTTATAGTATAGCAAGTAGTCGGATTATACTAAGAGTAGAGCTTCCTAAAGGGAATTGAAGAGCAGACTTGGCGGAGCCAGAAGAAGTTTAACCTAGTTTAACCGCTGCTATGCACAACTGGCAAAGCCGCAAATGCGGATTTTAAACAGGGAACTTCAAAAGAGCTAGAAATGGTCCAAAACAACCAATTACTACAGCTCTTGTGCTGAGGTCACTTCCTACAGGGACAGGTAGGCTGCTCAAGGCTCCCCACTCCCACTGGTGAGCAAAGAAACTTCCTTCTATCCAAGTAAGGTAATGGACAACACAGGAACTACATCACAGCCCAGAATACAGCAGAGCCTGTAAACTGGTCTAAACTAGTCGAGGAGAGGCGGGAAAACAAGGATTATTTTTTTGTTTTTTTTTTGTTTTTAGATAGAGACACACAGAAAATGCAGAAACAGTAATAAATCAGTTACACAGGCTAGCACACTTTAGTGGGCAGCCTCAACAGTTAAACTAAACAAACAAACTTTTGATCAAATTCGACTAAAATGTAACTTTAAGTGCAGATATTAAATTAATGCAGCAGACAGGTAAAAAACAGTTTAAGCTTGTTTAGGGTAAGCTAGAGAAGCTATTCCAAGTAAAAAAAGCAGCAAAGATACTTAAATCCAGAAAGTAGTCACTTTTCTGAGTTCTCTGTAGCTAGGACCACTCTGCAGGACCACGAGGAGCTTGTCTGAGTAGTATAGCCAGAAAAAAACGCCCAGAGGCGGATTTTAAACAGGGAACTTCAAAAGAGCTAGAAATGGTCCAAAACAACCAATTACTACAGCTCTTGTGCTGAGGTCACTTCCTACAGGGACAGGTAGGCTGCTCAAGGCTCCCCACTCCCACTGGTGAGCAAAGAAACTTCCTTCTATTCAAGTAAGGTAATGGACAACACAGGAACTACACCACAGCCCAGAATACAGCAGAGCCTGTAAACTGGTCTAAACTAGTCGAGGAGAGGCGGGAAAACAAGGATTATTTGTTTTTTTTGTTTTTAGATAGAAACACACAGAAAATGCAGAAACAGTAATAAATCAGTTACACAGGCTAGCACACTTTAGTGGGCAGCCTCAACAGTTAAATTAAACAAACAAACAAACTTTCGATCAAATTCGACTAAAATGTAACTTTAAGTGCAGATATTAAATTAATGCAGCAAGCAGCTAAAAAACAGTTTAAGCTTGTTTAGGGTAAGCTAGAGAAGGTATTTCAAGTAAAAAAAACAGCAAGATACTTAAATCCACAAAGTAGTCGCTTTTCTGAGTTCTCTGTAGCTAGGACCACTCTGCAGGACCACGAGGAGCTTGTCTGAGTAGTATAGCCAGAAAAAAACGCCCAGAGGCGGATTTTAAACAGGGAACTTCAAAAGAGCTAGAAGTGGTCCAAAACAACCAATTACTACAGCTCTTGTGCTGAGATCACTTCCTACAGGGACAGGTAGGCTGCTCAAGGCTCCCCACTCCCACTGGTGAGCAAAGAAACTTCCTTCTATTCAAGTAAGGTAATGGACAACACAGGAACTACACCACAGCCCAGAATACAGCAGAGCCTGTAAACTGGTCTAAACTAGTCGAGGAGAGGCGGGAAAACAAGGATTATTTTTTTTTTTTTGTTTTTAGATAGAAACACACAGAAAATGCAGAAACAGTAATAAATCAGTTACACAGGCTAGCACACTTTAGTGGGCAGCCTCAACAGTTAAATTAAACAAACAAACAAACTTTCGATCAAATTCGACTAAAATGTAACTTTAAGTGCAGATATTAAATTAATGCAGCAAGCAGCTAAAAAACAGTTTAAGCTTGTTTAGGGTAAGCTAGAGAAGGTATTTCAAGTAAAAAAAACAGCAAGATACTTAAATCCACAAAGTAGTCGCTTTTCTGAGTTCTCTGTAGCTAGGACCACTCTGCAGGACCACGAGGAGCTTGTCTGAGTAGTATAGCCAGAAAAAAACGCCCAGAGGCGGATTTTAAACAGGGAACTTCAAAAGAGCTAGAAATGGTCTAAAACAACCAATTACTACAGCTCTTGTGCTGAGGTCACTTTCTACAGGGACAGGTAGGCTGCTCAAGGCTCCCCTTTAAACCACAACCTGCTCATCTCAAAGTTGATAAAGTTCAGTTTTGGTCTAAGAACCATAAAGTGGTTCCAAAATTATCAGGAAAATAAAACATTCCAAGTTGTTTTTAATAACCAACTGTCCTATAATGGTACTCTCAATATTGGGGTACCTCAAGGTTCTGCCTAGTTCTTCTTGTTTATTAATCACCTCACTGAAGACCTTCCAGGCTTGAATGTTGCAATATATGCAGATGATATACTTCTCTTACAAGTTCATAAAGATCATTGAAGTCTTCAAACTTAGCTACAACTTTTGAGCTGAATCTGACAAATGTTTTAATCAATCACACAGACAGACAATTGTGTTATGCTTTTACTTCCCCACACAAACTTCAACATCTTCCAATTAAAACCATCACTAATAATCAAAACAATATTAATCCTCATGTTACAAACTAAAAATATTTAGAATTACCCTCTACCCTTCTATATCTCTTTCTCCATACATACCAACAAATATACAGCTAAAAAGTTTCTTCCCATCTTAAACTTTGCTAGAGAATTTCTCACCTGATCAGTCCAGTTACACACACAGCTACTGCCAAAAATGTCTTCCTGCCCAATCTTGAAAATGACCTTCCTTTACTGATCTTTCAGTTATAATTACAGGATTTGTATTAGCATGCATTTTCTGAAGGATATGAAGTCTAAAATCAAAACATATATCATTATTTAGCCTCCCTCCTGTAGCCTCCCCATGGCTACAGAAAACCACTAAGTCAGAAATGAAAAACAGGGATAAAGCCTGGGAGCACTGGTGCAAAACCAAAACCCCCTCAACTAGACAGAAATTCCTAGAACTACGCAATAGAGTCAAAAAGCTAATAAAACAGGACAAATTCCAATACTACCAGTCTGCCCTAGACTCCTCCCAACACAGCCCCAAACAATTCTGGTCCTCCATAATCTCCATCCTCCACCCAGGTAAAGTCACTACCCCTCCTCCTAACATCCCTCACTCCTCAGAAAATATTGCTACCTCATTCAACACACACTTCATACTAACTATACTATCACTAGCTAAACAACACAACCCCCCTCCCCTCCAACCCACACCTTCAACTAGTAATCTCCCCACTGCCTTCTCTTTTTCTCCTGTACCTACCTCCAACATAAAAAAACTCTTAACTAAACTTAAGCCCACCAAATTAGCAGCAGACAACCTCCCAAGTGAATACCTCCAAATCACAGCTGATGCTCTGGCCTACCCAGTATCCATCTTGATTAACCGATCACTGTCAGAAAGTCACATATTAAGTATCATATATAATTCCCCTCCACAAAGGCGGACCCTCCACAGAACTAACCAATTACCGCCCCATAGCTATTCTCTCTCTACTCTCCAAAATACTAGAGAGATGCATACACTCTCAGGTCTCAGACTACCTGCTTACTAACAACCTTCTTTCCAGTACTCAGCATGGTTTCCGACCAAACCATAGCACCATCACTGCCTTACTCTCCTTTACTAACACTATCCTTCAGCATAAAAACAATGGCCATCTCTCCTCTGCTACTTTCTTAGACCTATCTAAAGCATTTGACATGGTCCCACACAAGCAACTTATCTCTGTCCTTAATAACCTATCCTTCTCACAATCAGTCACCGACTGGTTTCAGAGTTACATGTCGGACCGCCAACAATCCGTTGTATGGCAGAATGACATATCTCCCCAACTACCTGTCTCCATAGGGGTTCCCCAAAGATCCATCCTTGGACCCCTACTCTTCTCTGTTTTCACCAATAATCTAGCCTCTGTCACCAAACATGGCACGCTCATACAATACGCAGATGACTCAACCATCATCTGCTCAGTCCAGTTCCTACCCAAACTGCAAAAAGTCACACAGGAAGCCTTTTCCTCTGTTGAAACTTGGTTATCCGATGCACAATTAATACTCAACCCAAACGAAACTAAACTACTCATCTTCCAACCCACCAAACATACTCAAAACAACTCTCACTTTAACATCACAACAAAAGACAACACCACTATATACCCAACTGAACACACCAAATTGCTAGGAGTGGAAATAGACAATAAACTAAAATTTGACATTCACATATCCATGACCATTAAAAAAGTCCACAAAAAACTAGGAGCATTATACAGAAATAAGCAACTTCTCACCAAAGCAGCAAAGATTTCAATAGCAAATCCCCACCTTATCTCCACCCTACCTTACGCCTCTCCAATATATATCAACCTAAGGCAATGCGATCTAAACAAGCTAGAGACCTGCTGCAACAAAATTGCCAAATTCCCCACAGGGGCATCCTACCGTAGTCACCACTGTCTCTCACTTGCTGAACTGGGCTGGCTTTGAACTCCCTCACCTCCTTCAATGGTATCAACTCTCACTCACCCACAAACTAGTAAACCATCCACTAAATGTCCCATCCCTCCAGAATCTACTCCAACCCTATCGCACCACCAGACCACAAAGATCCAGCAACAAAAATCACTTGCAGGTGACTAAAGCCAATAACTCTGCTGGTGAAGCACTATTCTCTTGCGTCATAGCCAAATTATGGAACTCCCTCCCACCCACAATTACCTCCATACCATCATGCACCCACTTCAAAACTTTACTAAAAGCGCACCTAAAAACATGCTGGCTATGCCCTTGCAACTCCCACTCTAATATCACCTACCCCATCCAACTACTACCTTTCTTTCCACTCCACTAACTACCTTGATTATAGCAAGCTCAGATGCTCATAAGACTAGTACTTATTATGCAGCAGGAACTTCTTATTGTAACATTTGTTAATGTCTGTTATGTACTTCACAGATAGATTTAGTTGTCTTCTGATGTACTATGTTCTTCATCTGTAAATATGTTGTAAGTAATTGTTATGTAAGTTGTTAATCACTATGTAATCCAATGCAACTACTGTCTGTTTGTTTTAACTGTGGAGCTTTTCTGCCCGGGCCTCCACTGAAAATGGACCTACGTCCAGTCGGACATTCCCGGTCAACAAATATAAATAAATAAATAAATAAATAAATAAATTATTTAGAGAGCTCAATCCTCAGTGATTTGCCACAAAACCATACATTTTTAGAGGTACAGACCAAAAATATGAGGCAAAAATCTGGATATTCGGCAAACAACTGGACAGTTGAGAGGAATGGACCCAAGAAACATCTTGTCATTTCTCTGGGTGCATAAAAGTACTTCTGTAGGCATTTGCAGCCAAATTTGCTAACCTTTCTATATCTAGTTACCCTTCTTGGTGCCACAGAAATCTTTCTTTCACCTTTAGTGCATTGCTTCCCCAGCCTTTCTTCCACATTCTTTCCTTCCTCTCTCCATTTGATATTTTTTTCATCTTATCCTCTACAGATGCACTGTATAATCTGCTTAGTAACTTTTTAGTCTTGTCATTGTTTGTACTTACCTTACTTCAGCTAACAGCTTCACTACCTGTGGGACCTACCCTCCCCCCTTGTTTCCTTTCTCTCCTCGAGTTCATAAGTATAGAACAAGTGGCTCTAAGTTATATAGTCATTACCTTAACTTGTAGGATTTGTTTTGTTTGATCACATTATTTCACATCCTACCCTTAAAGTAATTGTAATCAAAATATCAGTTTCTGTTTTCTTTTGTACCATTTTTTTAAACTACATTCTGAATAGAGTGCTTTATCATCATTCCAATAATGAGCAGCAATGTCACCTTCCATTTCTGTAACTTTATCCTCTATTACGTTTTTGTCACCTTATATATTTTCAGCAGTGTTGCTAAGTTCTTTGTTGAGACAATATATCTACTTTCATGCCCTCCCAATCCTGCCCTCACACCGCTGAGAAAATACCATCTGTTTCATTCTGCAATATGCCATTGTCACTTTGTGGTTCTGTGGTGAATGTGCCAGATCATCCTGCTTGAAGGGCAAAATCCTCTCATCCCAACTCACTCTGGGGCTTTTGCTGTCCTAAATGAATGTTTTTTTTCTCATTTTCAGAAATACTCACTCGTTATCATCTGCCTCATATACGAATAGAAGTCCCCATATAATACCAATGGCGCTAAAAGCATTTTCAATGCCTGCATCTTATTATCCATATCTAGAGAAACCAATCTCCCGTTATTATCAATTTTCCATACTTGTTCTCCTCGGACAATTTGTACTCTTCCTAGAGAATCATACACCTAAGTATTTTAGCCTATAATGTCCCATATATAAAGATACAGCTGAACTATCTCCTTTGTAGGGGCATAATTTATCAAAATGGCCTAGGTTTTAACCTTCTTAATTTTATAGTGTGAGATATCAGCAAGTTCCTTCAGTATTATGAAGAATCTAGCTACAGTCTCCTCTGGATTGTATAATTATATCAGCAAAAATACTATTTGTTTCTTGCTTATTATTCCATTCAAGCATTACAGAAACTCACCTTCTTTGTCAATGGGTCCAAATAAAAAGCAAATAAAACTGGAGACAGAGGGCATCCTTGTCTTGTAACCCTAACCCAGGTTAAATCCCTGCATTTGTTTCCCAACATGTTTCAGTTCATATGTTGGCACTAGGCTATCGGCCCTAGGGCCTATACAAGCCTAGCCATAACAATTCCCTGGCTATTTCTTCCCACAGTATTTACTTCCCTGGACCTCTGTCTAGCAGGGCAACTGACATAATCCCTGGGGTGAATTTCCTATCTCCCATACAATCGTCAAGGTTCCTTTTGAAGAGGGACAAAGAGGCACTTTGCTTGACATGTATGGGCAATCTATTCCAGAGTCTGGGGAGTCTCTGGGTCAGGAACCTATCCCTCCAGCATGTTTTGTTTACTGTGATGACAAGGTTTAGATCCCTGGAGCATGTGGCTCTGAGGGATTGGGATTTCTTTAAGTGTAGCATGTCCAACAGCTCTGGGTTTGACATGGCCTTGTATGTTAATCAGAGATCGCCTCTGAGTAGACGATATGCGACAGAGTATAGCTGGAGTTTTTTTAGATGGTCAGCATAGGGCATCTGCTTTAGGCCTGTGATTCTTTTAGTGAGGTATTTCTGTGGCCTTTCCAGTTGTTGCAGATGTCATGAGAGGTACATACCAAACAGGACATTGTATTCTATAATGGGTCTAATGAGGGATGAGCACAATGGGACAATGACCTTCTCTTTTCTGGATGAAAAGCCCTTAGTGATGAGGTGTGCCACATAGAAGGATTTCCTGACTGTGGTAGTGATGTGGTTATCGAAGGTGAGACCACTGTCCACCTATGTCTCTAAGTCTCTTATCACACTTTTGGTATTTAGTGTACTGCCACCTATGTGGTAATTCATGGGTACATGTTTTTTTCCCAAAGGGGATAACTATACATTTCTTAACATTGAGCTTGAGCCCATGGCTCTGGCACCAAGCATCTGTTTCTGTAAGGCCCTTTTGTAGAATATCCACATTATTTGGGGATTCAATAATGGCCCCCAGTTGGCAGTCATCTGCAAACTTTGTTATCCAGAGTCCCTTAGTGTTGGCCTGTACTTCAGAGAAGTAGATGCCAAACAAGAGCGGTCCCAGGACTGAACCCTGAGGTACTCCACTTGTCACTTGTCTGGAGCTGGATTTGGAGTCGGCTACTTTTACAATGTGGGTTCTGTCAGTAAGCCAGTTGGCAAATTCTGCCCTTGTTCCCCGATATATTTTAGTTTTAGAAATCCAGATTTCCTAAGAACCTTCCAAAGGTAGTCACAATGTCCCCTGTCAATGACTATGTTCACATCTAAGCTTACTAGTAGAAAAGGGGTACCAATTGATTCTGTTTTCTTCTCAATAAAATTAGTTCTAAGTATTGTCACATATTTGTCTACTTGGTACAAAACCACATTGGTTTTGATTTATAAGTTTATTCATGATCTTGACCATTTTCCTGCTATGAATGCCATAAAAGTCTATAATCATGATTCAGTATTGAATTTGAATAACACTGCTTTATTACCAGGATGGTGATTTATCTTTCTTTAGTAAGACCCTATTGAATAGCATCTATCAGTACATTGCCCCCCACCTTCCATAGCTCCATTTATATCAGTGCCAGCCCTGGGGACTTGCAGGTAGCATAGCTAAATGTTCTTTTCTTTTACTTCCATTGGTGTAAGTGGTTCTAGGTTTATTCAAGACCTTGGTCACTCTGTCATAATAGACATAAATGTCACGTAATCAAGATTTAGAATTGAGATCCTTCTGTAGGACGAGGCCCTCTTTCGACCTACCTTTACTCTCTTTTAATATAATTGTTAATACCACCTTATACCAGGATGGTGGCTTTTCATTGTTAGTAAGACCCTACTAAATATCTGAACCCAGGCATCCATCAGCATCCCACCCCCTACTTTCCAAAGCTCTATCGGTATCCCATCTAATCCTGGGGACATGCCAGTAGTGTGGCTAAGTGTTTTTGTTTCACTTCCACTGGTGTAATTGTGTCTGTAGCTCTGATATTGTTGCAACATTTGATTCCACCCCCCACCGGCCTGTTGTATGACCCCTGATAATAATTACATTGTATTGCTGCAATGTGATCTGGATCATCATGTATCTGGCCTGATGCTTCATCTCTCATTTTATTATACTCCTTTATACTTTTTGAGATCTCAGCTTTCAAGCCAAAACTTTCTACATCTTTGGGAAATTCAGGGCTAATAAATACAAGTTTAAATTCACACAACACTGTCACATAATCCTCTATTTTCCTTTTCAGTTCTTCCATTTCTGATCTCTGAAGCCCCCCTTCTGTCTGTTGCATGGTCTTCACTCTTCAGTTGGTATAACTTATGGGACACTGCTGTAAGTGGTTTTCTCCCTGCTGCAAACTTTGCTTTAAACTAAGTTTTAGTTTTTTTCCCGTTCTTATACAAGGACCCTGCTTCCCTGTTCATATCTTTAAGAAGACTCACCCTGAAGGTTTTCATGGATTGGTCATATATATTTTTTTTCATAATGAAGCCAATAAAAAGGGAGCTTCCAATGTTTTTACCTTTCTATACTGCATCTTGGGTTAAGACATACACTCAGTGCTACATACTCAGACCAGGTCAGACAATGTAGGTAAAGTACAGTTGAGTAAGTAAACTTACCATAACAGTAGATGTTCAAATGATCTTGGTTGCAGTAGCCTTAGCTGTATGGGTTATATCCTGCCTAAGATATAACAGCCAGAGAGGTTTCAAACCTTCATGGTACCTTCCACTTGCTTAAACTGTTCGGCAGCTTCAGGTGAGCTGCCTAAAAAGACAAGTTTGAGTATCAAACCCTTCACATCTTTCATAGCAAGGAAGAGTGTGGACTGAGCCCTAAGAGGAAATAGCTAGAAGTAAATAATAATGGGAATGGAGGGAGGGAGTGGCTACTGCAGCAGTGATTATTCAAACATCTGCTGTTATGTTAAGTTTACTTACTCAGCTGTACAATGTTCATCATATTGATCATTACTGCTTCAGCCTTAGCTTTATGGTGGAAGGAGAAGGGTCCAGGAGCACTTGGAGAATGGTTCTAGCAAATCCTGATATAGACCTATACATGGAATCATGCTTTGTAGTGCTTTCTAGAATCCAACCCTTTCCAAGAAACCACAGAGACTAATGAACTAAAGTCCCTAATTGAATGACGCTTGACTCTGCCTGAAATAGCTTTCCTGTGTTGACAATAACAAAAAGGTAATACAACCATTTGGAAATAGTCTGTTTAGACACATGTTATCGCTTCTTCTTACCTTCTCAGGAAATGAACAACTGATCTGAAGATATGAAAGATTTTCTTTTGTCAAGATTGTACCTGAGTTGTCTGTTGGCATCCAAGCTATGGAGTATTGTTCCTCCCTCATTTATGGGTTCATGAATGAAAACAGAATGATGGTTAGCTTGGCTTAAAGTAAACTCATACCACTTTAGGCATTAAAGAAGAATTAGTTCTCAAAGAAATCAGGTAGGATTCACTCACAAGAGAGCTTGCAACTGAGATACTCTTCCTATAGAGGTCAGAGTAATTAGTAAAGCAGTTTCCATGTTAAGCACCTCAAGTCAGCCTGATGAGCTGGTTCAGATGGAGAGAGCATTAGTTTTTCTAACACAAAATTAAGATCCCAAGGAGGAGATACCAGTTTCCTAGATGTTTCTTAAGCTAAGCCCCTTTCAAAAACATTTCCAAATGAGAATGCATTGGAAGAAGGGGATTCATAAGTAGACATTCTAAAATGGCTGACAAATAACTTTGATGGAAGAGTAAGAAAGGCCACAGAATCATAATTTTCACAAATATTGTAAAACCAGAGAAACACTAGCCCTGAAAGGGGGGTGGTCATGCTGTTGGCTCCTACTAGAAAACCTTTTCCATTTGCTGCTATATGATTTTCTACTAGCAGGCTTTCTTGACTCCATTAATACCTGCTGCATGTCCTGAGTAAAAAGGTACCCAAAAGGAATTAAAATCCTATCATCCAGGCAGTCATATGAAGTTGTTTGGAGTTGCGCTGTAAGAAACACTTCTGTCTGTGTGTGAGTAGTTTCATTCAGTGAGGAAGCCTATGGTAATTGTCCCTGGCCATTTCTAAAATAAAGGACAACCACCGTTGTCTAGGCCAGAAGGGAATCACAACAATAATCTTGGGGGATTCCTTCTGAATCTTCAGAAGTACCCTGGATATCAGTGGAAAGGGTAGAAAAGCATACAGAAATATTCTGATCCAAGGAAAGGAAAGGCATTTTTTTTCCATGCCTTCTCTTTTGGAGTCCAGGAGCATAATTTTGCCAGCTGATTCTTCAGAGAGGAGAGAAATAGGTTTACTTAAGGAACTTCCCACAAATGGATTAAATCTTGGAAGACCCTCTGATTTAGTTTGCATTTATGAGTGTTTGCATTTATCCTGCTCAGCTTGCCAGCAGCACAATTTTGCTCTGACAGGGTGTAAGATACCTGTATAGTGAGATTGTGCTGTAAAGCAATGCCTCAAGCTAACATGGCTAGTCTGCAAAAGAGGTAAGACCTGGTTGATCCTTGTTTCTTGCTGTACCACATGACTGTGGTATATATGTGGTTTGTGGCTGAAAATGGTCAATAGACCAGTCCACTTAATAAATGAATTGTCTATAACAACCTGAAGAGGTCCAGTGGACCAAAGAGGATTCAGGTAGTTGAGTGGCCTGATTAGCACAAGTGTTTCTTTTATATTTATATGCTTGCATGTGTTCTTGGTGTCCCAAACACCTTACAGTTTTATCCCTCCTGAAACTGCTCCTCAAACAAAGTACAAAGTGTTTGTAATAACTGTCTGGGGGAAAAGGGGTGACATATATTTAAGGATATTTGCTGTTTCCAGGAAATTAATTCTCTTCTGATAAACCCAAAAACAGTGATTTGAAAATATAACGGGTGTTGGTGCTGGGACCAAAGAGATGTCAGATACCATTGTATCTTTCAATCATGGAATCTTGAGAAATTATCATGAGAATCATAGATGCCACGAGACCCAAAATCCTGAGGTATTCCCTTGCAGTGACCAAATTCTGAGTGAAAAACATTAGAAATTGATCTCGATATAGATTTATTTTGTTAATGTGGAAGAAAAACTCTTTGAACAGATGTGTCTAACAGATACCCCAGGAACACAATCCTGTGAGAAGTAGTCAAAGGACATTTGATTGTTCTGTAGGAATTTAAGCTTGTGTAAAAAATTGGTCACCCAAGAGAAAGATTTCTGACATTTTGAAAAAGATGCTGCAAACATAAGAAAGCAATCTAAATATGGGAAAAGTGGACACCCTGTAGCCTGCAACGAGTTATAACTGAAGCCATAAAAGTATTGAACATGCTTGGTGCTTAAGAATTGCCTGAAATCTGGATGAATAGGGATGTGATGACAGACATGTTTTAAATCTAGTGTTAAAAGCAACTTAAATAAGGAAGAAGTAACAGGTTCTGAATTTACATCATTTTTAACTTGGGCAATATCACAGATTAGTTTATGAAGGAAATATCCAGAAGTAGTCTTCAAGCAATTTCTTTCTTTGGCACCAAAAACTTCATTGAATAAATACCTTTCCCAAGTAGTGAAGTAAGAACTGGCTCTGAGATAACAAATGTTGAAGGATAGAGAGAAATAGAGGAGTCTGATCTAGTGGTTGAGGGGTGCATTATCTCAGACTTTGTTAATGTGGACATTGAAAATCTCTCAGCCCTGCAGCCTCATCAATCTGGCTTTATCAAAGAAAGGTCCTGTTTCTTTAACCTCATTAAATTCTTTGAAAAAGTAACTGAAGCAGTGGATGGTGGTTATGCAGTGCAAAGAGACGTTGATACTATTCCCCAGACAAGCATTATTGATAGACTTTTAAATCTGACTGTAAATCCTTACATTATGAGAGGGATGCTAACTGGTAGTCTGAGAGAACCCGTATGTTTAGAGTTGCAGGTGGTACTTCTGAAAGCAAATCAGTTACCATGAGTATACATCATCTCTCAGTTTTGGGCCCTTTCCTTCTTCTTTCAGCTGCTCCCATTAGGGGTCACCACAGTGGATCATCTGTTTCCATTTCTTCATGTCCTCTGTATCTTGCTCTGTCACACCAACCACCTGCATGTCCTCCCTCACCACATCCATAAACCTTATCTTAGGCCTTCCTCTTTTCCTGTTACCTGGCAGCTTCATCCTTAGCATCTTTTTCCCAATATACTCTACATCTCTCCTCATCACATGTCCAAACCAACGTAATCTTGCCTCTCTGGCTTTGTCTCCAAACCTTCCAACCTGGGCTGACCCTCTAATATACTTATTCCTAATCCTGTCCATCCTCGTCACACCCAGTGCAAATCTTAACATCTTCAACTCTGCCACGTCAAGCTCTGACTCCTGTCTTTTTGTCAGTGCCACTGTCTCCAACCCATATAACATAGCTGGTCTCACTACCCTCTTGTAGACCTTCCCTTTCACTCTTACTGGTACTCTGTCACAAATCACTCCTGACACTCTTCTCCACCCACTCCATCCTGTCTGTACTCTCTTCTTCACCTCTCTTCCACACTCACCATTACTCTGAACTGTTGATCCCAAGTATTTAAACTCATCCACCTTCACCACCTCTACAGCCTGCATCCTCACCCTTCCTCTATCCTCCCTCTCATTCACACACATATATTCTGTCTTAGTCCTGCTGACCTTCATTCTTCTTCTCTCTAGAGCATATCTCCACCTCTCCAGGGTCTCCTCCACCTGTTCCCTACTCTCACTACAGATCACAATGTCATCTGCAAACATTATAGTCCACAGGGACTCCTGCCTGATCTCGTCTGTCAACCTGTCCATCACCATTGCAAATAAAAAAGGGCTCAGAGCTGATCCTTGATGTAATCCCACCTCCACCTTAAACGCATTCTTCACTCCCACCGCAGACCTCACTGCTGTCACATTATCCTCATACATATCCTGTACCACTCCTGCATACTTCTCAGGCACTCCCGACTTCCTCATACAATACCACAACTCCTCTCTAGGCATCCTGTCATATGCTTTCTCTAAGTCCACAAAGACATAATGCAACTCCTTCTGACCTTTTCTGCACTTCTCCATCAACACTCACAGAGTGCAAATTGCTATAAATTAGGTGTTATTATTCAATCTTTAACTGATTCACAATTGCTCCAACATGATTTAGACCATGTCAATAATTGGTGGAAGGGCAATGGTCTCAAATTAAGTGTACAATATGTGGCATAGTTCATTTTGGTAAACAAAACATATTTATTTGCCATATAAGAGATGCATCCTTTTAATCAGACACTGTTGTATGGGATATGGGTACTCTTGTCGATAAGTCCTTATCATTTGACCATCATGTTTCCACAGTAGTTCAGAAAGCCTTTTATCTGTCCCATCTAATTTCCAAAGACATCTGCAGTAGATCCAAAGAAGTCTTAATTCCGCTATACTCATATCTTTTCAGACCCATTATTGAATATAATGCACTTTTTGGCATGTATTTATCTAAACCTATCACACATCTTGAGAGACCTCAGATATTCATAATTAAAAACATCAGTGGCCTCAAAAATCTTAGTTATCAGGAGAGATTGACAGCCCTTTCTCTCTACTCAGTCTCTTACACACTCCTCCATAGAGCTCTATGTTTAGGCTTTTGTGCCATGAAAGTTCGAACCCTATTTGATCTGCTATTCCTTCTCATAACTAATGGTACATCAAATACTCAGTTAAAGGAATTAAACCTTCTTCAGCAAATAAATAAGACATGTTGGCATGATAGATTCATATGTCAGTGTATCCCTCACCTCCGGAACAAACTTCCACTACATGTCAAACAAAGTAGCATCCTTGCCACTTTCAACGTAAACCCAGATGGAAAATGGATGGGCAGCCTCAAATTTTGTACTGGTGTATCATGTCTTGCTCTACTTGAGGCTAGAGGGAAATTTTGAATAGTGTGTGTTTTGGTTAGGCTTGAAATGGTCAGCAGACTGATTGCCTAGTACTTACCTATGAAGCTATTAACCTAAGTACTTCCTGAAATGGAGGAATTTCCTCCCACTGCCACGGTAACTGGGATGAATGATCTTCAGAGCCTATTTTGTCTGGAACTATCTCTTGACAAAGAGAGAGAGATGAAGATTCAGACTTTTTGGAAGGGAAAGGGAACTGCCAATGTGTGGAGGTTAGCAGACATGGCCATTTAAATAGTTATTCTGATTTGTTAGACTTTCCTTTGTGGGTTCTTGCCTTCTTTTTGGAAAGCCTTGCTATTGCTTCTTAAATGACTGTTTAATTCTGCTGACACTGTTTATTTTGTTTCTTGCCAAACCTGAATGAGGGGTAGAGAACCCCATATATAATTTGGAAAAGGAAGGCTGAAAACTCTGAGATATTTCCTGTATAAGCGTATCTATCTCATCTCATTTTGATGACCTCTGCAGCAGAGGGATCAACAACTCAATCTCTATCCAGAGGAAAATTTAAAATCTTATTTTTCAGTTCTTCTGGGAGGTTCTGATAACCCAGCCAGGCAAACCTCCTCAAAACAGTATCAGTGACCATAACCCTGGAAGAAGTATCAATAGAGTCATACACTTATTCTGTTGTGCCCTGTGAAATGGAAGAAACTAAACCATTTAAAGCAGATTTTTCCTCATAGAAGAACCTGCAGGCAAAAAATTCCTTTCACAATTAGTCAGAATGCACTTTTAGTATATGAGCCTGGCAATTCTAAATTCAAAACATCCAAGTTGCAGAAACATACACTTTTTCCCATACTTATCAATTAATTTACTGTCCTTGTCAGAAAGTATAGGCTGGAATTAATTATATATTTAGCAGCAGTAGGATTAACGAAAGCTACATCAGGTTTGAGATAAAACTGAAAAAAAAATGTGAAACTTTATACAATTTCCTTGCCTTTTTTAGGAGTAGCAGGCTGACTATGAAGAAAAGTGCAGGCAGTGATGCACATATCCTCCAATGCTGATAGCACATGAGGGCTGGGGAAGATCCTTGAAACTCCATTTGTAACAACTCATAGTATTTTCTGAGGCATTGAGAAACCTCTGAGTTCTCCCACTGAAACACTTGAACATTCCAGAAATAGTCTCAGAGAAAGAGAAACCCTCACAATGAGAGCCAGATACCATGCTCTCCTCTAATCTGAATCAGACTTCTGAGGAGAAAATCCTGCATCCTCCCCTTCATCTTCCTATCCAGATTCAGAATCTTGAATCTCTTGACAAAAAGAGGCATCCCTTTTTCTTTTACTAGAAATCAGCTTATAAGAAGGATCAATAGCCTGAATTAGACTGTGAACCAGATCTAAAATCAGGAAAATTTGAGCAGGAACAGATACATGTTTAGATTTTGTGTCTTTTTGACAAGAAAAGTGGGTCTAACAAGGTGTCAGTGGTGGCAGCAACTTCTCTAGGGATGAGCATAACATTCTGACTAAACATGGTTCCTTGCTGTCTCTCCTAGGAATGATAATGAGTGATTCTCCCTCGTCCACTGATGGAACCCCAATAGCCACAGAGGATATGCCTAACCCCAGGTCCATAGTGGCTGTAGGTGGTACACTAGAGGAATCCAGGGTAAAAGATGAGAGGTCTGATGAACCAGCTTTGGCCACATCAGAGTCACCCACCTGTCACTGACGCTAATTGCTATCCTGCTGTGGTGACAAAGGCCATTTGCTTATCTTTTTCTTTTTGTGGCTGAAAGAAGGACCAACTGTGGGACCGATAGTTGGTTTCTATGTTAAGCCAAAAATAATCTCTCTTTCCTGGTGAAAACAAGCATTACAAGCTAGTAAAAATTTTAAGTTGTAAAAAGTCACTTTTTAGCAATAAAAACACAGCAAACACACTTTAATACACTTTGCTTGCCCCAAAAAGTAAAATAAACATTTTTTCCCCACAGGAAAAAAATAGCATCCCTTCCAGTAGCGCTCTGGAAGTTTGCACTGTAACTTACAATGGAAGCAGCCTAAACCTTTTGATAGAACTAAATTATGTCTTCACATTTCAAACAGATGTACATATCTCTGGAATTATTGGGGTTAGTAACAAAGTATAAATGGCAAACTCTTCAGCACAAACTCTTTTTACAGTGGTGGTATTCTTTAGCTTCTAAGTCTGAAACTGGATTTTAGAAATCACAGTAAACATAGCAACTATGAAGTTTGCAATATTTTGTAAACAACTTGCAGTATCTCAATAACTTGAACAGCATTTTGTTCATCCAGCTGAGAGCTTCCATACAGGTTCTCTCTGTGTTAGCTGGTTATTGAGATATCTAAAAAAACATTCAATTCATGATAATATAAATGAATATTATATGGACAATAGGTCAAATCTCAATGTAGCTGTGTTTGTATTTGTGTAAGCTTTAAGATGAAATCTTTTAATACTTTGTATCTTGCCTAGTGGCATCAGTAGGATGTAACTGCAGAAACACCTGTAGGCGTCACTTACCTATAATGAGTTAAGCTGTTTTTAACAACTTTTAAACTGACAGGAAAAAAAGTGCGCTCCCAATTAAATGTACAGTTTTGAGACAGTCTATTAAAATACAAACTCCTAGAAGAAAAATAGCTTTCCTAACCAGGAAATTACATTAAACCAATACCTTTTTTAAATTTGGAGTTTTTTTTTCCCCAAAGGGAACTTATCTGCCCACCAATGAAACAGCGAACCTGACTGACAAGCCTTGAAAGCCTGCAGGGGAGTGTTCTCTTCAGTGCCAGGAAAGCTCTGAAGGGCTTGGAGCTCAAATCTGTCCTTTCAGGAAGCTCAGCTTGAGTTACCTAATGGTTTCAGTGTGTGAAAGGTCCCCTAAAGCTTTGGAAGCTGGTCAGCTGTTAAATCCTTGGATGGATATAAACAGTATAGCTAAGTCTACTGCAGCAGTGATCAATATAATCGACATCAAAGTCTCTTAATAAGTACTGATACCGTTCAGCAGTATATATCCTGTAAGAGCTGGTTTAGGCTACATGCTTATGTGAATAAAATATACATTTCCTTCCACTTATATAATAATAATAATCTAAAATGTCCCTTATAATATATATATATATATATATATATATATATATATATATATATATATATATATATATATATATAGATGGGTCTACCTGAAAATATCGAAAGACCACATCATCGAAGACGAAATCATCAAGATGACATCTTTGAAACTTTAAAACATCGAATGACTGGATATTCAAAAACAACTCCCAAGAAAAGAACCACTCTGCCATAATGGTAAATGTTGCCCTTTTACCACTGTAGTGTGATCTCGGAGTTGTTACATTTAGTTAAGGGGGGTGTGGGGAGTAGCCCCCACTTTGGATGGTTTTACTTGCTTCATTGTTTGTCTTTTTTCCTGGTGGCCAAGTGGTCCTTTTCCTGGTGGTAGGTTTAGGAGTTCCAGGTGTTCAATGTTTTAAAGTTACAAAGATGTTGTCTTGATGATGTGGTACTTCGATATTCTGAAGTACACCCATATATATATATATATATATATATATATATATATATATATATATATATATATATATATATGTGTGTGTGTGTATGTATATTAAAGTAACTCTTCAAGAATTTCCCTTTTGTTCTTACTACCTACTTCTTAGGTCCACTAACTACAGTATATTTGCAATTATATTACAATATTTTGCTATTACTAAGAGACCCTCTTGAAAGCCTATGACTTCATTTAGTACATTTACGAGTTCCAAATGATTATTTTTCATGGTACATAGATAACAACCTGTGTAATTCTTCCTCCCTGCCAAGATCCTCTGATCACTATAGATTTTCCTGCTGGGTCCATTTTCATCTCATCCATTTCTGTCAGGCAGCCTCTTTCCACAAACATCTCTACTCTTTTTTCCTCGCTCCCTGTTATTTGGCCATAAACCTTTCCATAAATCGTTTTTTTCATAAGTGCTTGGTGTTCTGACCTACTCAAATGTTCTTCCTATGGCAAAATAATTTGGGGTCTATTTACTCTGATCTGGGTTATTGTTTTCAGCAGTTTACATTGTGTGATAAGCCACTAGCACTTTTTGAAAATATTTTTAAACTTGTTCTGAATGATAACTTGCATTTTTGTCTACATTTTTCTTTACTTTTGCTGGCACCCTACTCAGTTTGACATTTACAGTATTTAGCTCAATAAAACATTTTAACATACTTGCAGTCAATAGACGTCTAACCCATAGTTTAAGTAGATACGCTCTAAAATAAACAGAATCATCTTTCTCTTTTCCCCATTTTTAATTATTTTAGAACACAACTTTATTCATGCACAGCGAGTAACGTGTATGCTGTATCAAGCTAATACAAGGACAAACCAATGAACATATGTTAAAAAACTCCAAAAGAGCAGATTTATACAGGCTATGTGCAAGACATAGAAGAAGCTATTTTATTAACATAATAAATAAAAGAATAATAAGGTAGTTCACCCTGCAATAACAGTATACAATCAAGGTTGCAGTCATCCTTCAACGGCTGCCAAAAGTCATCTATCATACCATTTTTCTTCCAGTATATCTAGTAACTGTCTTTTTGAATATCAAAATAAGAAGCTGTGGTAAACTATTCTTATTTGTAGGCAAAACAATCCCTTGGATCACATCCTATTAAGATTAAGGAAGGAGATACAGCTACTTGTATTTGTCATAGTTTATTATAAAGCTCCTGAAAACCTGGTTTAAGTGATTCCAGTTCTGTATAGTCAAAGAAAACATGTCTTCAGGTCCCCACAGTACACACTTCACAGTGCCAGCAGGAAATGAAGTAGGTAACATGTTGGGAGCATAGAAATACCTGAATAAGCATTGCCACCCAGTAACATGTTGGGAGCATAGAAATACCTGAATAAGCATTGCCACCCAAAGAATCTGCACTTATGAGACTACATCGCATATCTGGGAAGCAAAATAATTTCTCAACATTTTTCATGAGAGATACTCAAATACAATTCCTTTTTTTCCATACCAACCTCCATTTATTTCCCACTTCTTCTTTTCCACAAGTTTGAGTAATGCTCATTTTGGTGTACATCCCTCCTACTCTATGCTTCCACTTCTCCACTTCTTGTTTGCTCTCATTAATTCCTCAATGTCTAGCTTAAAAATCACATAAATCAACTTGTTTCCCCCTTTATACATACAGTTTTTCATCAAAGTCCTATTTTAACTGGTTTAGTACATTACATTGTTAACATCTCAGCCATCAATTCACACAGATTGCAGTTCTCCATTAACTAACACAATAAGAATATTCCCCTTCCCTTTAAAGCTTCACTCCTAACTAAATTGTAGCTTCCTAAACCAATCACTTACAGACGTTCTGTTCCAAAGACATTCCTAGGTAACATAAAATCGAAATTCTTCTGATGCTACTCAGGGGCTTCCTATTTAGCCAATGCTTGTCCTAAATATGTCTAGTAGGCTGTGCTCTACCCAGCTTATATATCCCCTTTTCAAGCAACTTAGCTAAAATAACCAAGTATGGAGGTCATTTAAAAAGCAGCTGAGATTTCATCTGCATTCAATTGCCTTCCTTTAAATTTCACATGTTCCCCCCGTATTTTTCAATAGAAAAGCAAAAAATAAATAAATATTTTTTTATAAAGATGCATCACTTTGTTGTTTTTTTTGTTCACAATGTAATACAGAATACAAGGAAATTTAACATGCAAGTTCAACAATATGCATTGCTTCTTGCAGTCCTTCTAGCTGTTGTAGTAGCAGTACTCCCACAGTGTCAGAGGTTTAATCTCTGTTTCCCCTTGTTTACCTTTCATTTCTTTCTTGAGTACTAGAAGCCTTTCAGGGCATCCCTAGAAGCTGTCCCAGCCTTCTTATGTGTTCCAATCTGTTCTTCCTACAATTAATTCTGACTTCCTTCACCGTTGATTGTCTTTATTTCTATTAATGTTTGATTTGCATCCAAATAGGTTTTAGCACTCAATGTACGCAGCATTTTGAATCTCTGTTTTGCAGTATTAAGTATCCTCTTAGCTTGAATGAACTTATTTCATTTGAACGACCAATACAAAATCTTTGTTTATATAAATCTTGCTATCTCCTTATACTAGTTGCTTCATTTAATCCATAATGTGCACAGTATTGTCTCTTTTAGTTGATAATTCTGGCACTTTATCAATAACTACTGATGAAATCTTCTTCTACCTTGACTGGGGGCATAAACTTTGTGAGCTCTATCTAGAAGAATTTCTGCCAGTACGGTCACTCGTCTGCTTTTGAATGTAGTCTAGGTAATAATTATTCTCTTCTCCCCTGGGTATGTTGGCAAACTGCACATTCGTTTCCTAAGTTCTGTCTTCCATCTCAGTGAACTTCTCTCACTTCCTCCTGAAAGGCATCTCATCTCACCATTTTCTTATTATGTTCTTGCAGCACCAGTTATAGTTCTGTTAGAGAATCTTCAGACTTGCTTAGTGCTTCTTCCACCCCCTTAATTGTGTTTGTCATTGGATTTTAATAATCTTTCAAAGTACTGCTCAGTTTTATTATTTCTTATTACATTTTACCCATTTTCTCATTGACTGATGCCACATCTGTAAGATTTTTGGTACTTCACTTCTCCTTTAGACTCTGTTCCTCAGCCAAGTGTTGATCACCTAGTACTGAAGTAATTTTCACTTTTGACTGAATTCATTACTGTTATGACATTTTATCTTCCCTTTTACAGGCAGTTGATTCCTTAAGGGTCTATTTACTAAAAATACTAAATGTCTCACACAAAAGCCAGGATTTTAATTTATTTTGGGGCTGACTGTGAGGAGAGCTTTTAAACTCTTAAGATCTAGCCAGTGCCATACCAGAAATCTATCCAGCTATCATTTACCCCATTCCATAAAGCTCAGGTAACTATTAAGAATGTTTTCATACTGCTATACATATCCATTGTGCATGCTATATATATATAATAATCAACCATGTGATTACTATCATTGGCCTACCAAACAGGACACAGACTGCTCTGTTTGCTGCGGACAATAATTATATACAGATACCAGTCAGGGTCAGAACAGGGTGCATACAAATCCCTATTTATTAATGCCAGCACTGTGGTGTAGTGGGAGACGGAAAAGACAGAGCAGGATAAGAAGGAACACTGGTTGGCTAACAAAGGGATAGGAGAGCAGTTGCAAAACTGAAGAACAAGGCACCACAGGCACTCTACCAGTTTCTGGAAAGTGATTCAGTATATAGCACAAATAAACTCTATTAGGTTGCAAGGCAACGGCAGAAAGATAAAGAAGATAGCTATCAGATACCCTTCATAAGGAATGCAAGCAACAACCTGATCACCAGTCTGCAGGATAACAAAAGCAGATGTAAGGAGTGCTTCCAGCAGCTTCTGAATGAAGAAAAGTCCACAGAAGCTGTAGTACCCCAGACACAGCCTACAATGAGGTAAAACAAAAGCCCACACCAGAATAAATAAGAGAAGTACTAAGGAATGTGATGTCAGGGAAATCAGCAAGCTCAGATGACATCATGGCAGACATGATGGTATTGGTTGAGTTAAGGGAAAAATGTCTCCTGAGGGTACCCATAGCAGTGTGGAGAGAAAGGAGTATACCTAATGACCACTGGAGAATAAGCATACTCATACCAGTGTAAAAAAACAAAGGGGACATTCAAAGTTGTGTTGAGTATACAGCTATCAAACTCCTGTCATACTGCATGAAAGTTCTGTAGGGGGTGAAAGATAAACAAAGCTGCGCAGAGTAATAGAAAGAAAGATGGGAAGCAGGTAGTTTGGATTCAGATCAAGGTGCAGCACAACTGACCTAATGTTTGCAGTCAGAGATATAGACAAGAAGCTAGAGATGAGGAAATGTCCATTGGGACATTCTTACACTAAGAGAAAGCATATGACAAGGTCCCAGGAAAGATAATTTGGGCAGTTATGTTATGGTTCAAAGTCCCTGAAACAGTGGTAACATTAGTGCAGGATATTTACAAGGATACAGGTATGAATAGTGTTCATACTTATAGTGTTCAGGCTGCTATAAGGGTTCCCAGTGGGAATGGGTATGCATCAGAGTTCAGCCCTGAGCCCTCTGCTGTTCATACTGCTGATGGACTACTTTAGCAAAGAGGTCAAAGACAACAGAGCAGCAAAACTGTTTTATGCAAATGATGTAGCATTACAGGCAAACTGCAAACAAGAGCAGAATATAGTGGAAATATAATGAAAACCGAAGGCACAAAGGATGAAACTGAATATGAATAAGACCGTTGTAATGGTAGCAATTGGAATTGAGCTATAAGGTGAAATAGTGGAATAAGTATTTGGGAGGGGTGTTTGAAGAGATGGGAAGTCTGAATGCGGGACTCAGCAGAATTACAGGATCTGCAGCCATCTGGCACAGGGTGTCAGGGTTAGTGTATGACTGAAGAATGTCAAAGAAGCTAAACAGTAAGGTGAACAAAACAGTGGTGCAACAAGTACTACTATATTATACATAAATCTGGGCAGTGAAGGAAGAGCAGCTGAGGAAGCTTGAGGAGTTAAACATGAAGTGCTGAGATGGCTGGTCAGTGCACACTGTTGGACATATGAAGAAATAAAGACATCAGAGAAGAAGCCAACATAACTCCAATTACACAGAAGGTAAACAGAGCACATTACAGTGGGTTGGGCACATGTGCAGGAAAGCAGAAAACAATCTGGTGAAGAAGATTTAGGACAAACAGGAAGAAGGCAAGACGAAATGAGGCTGTCCAGCAAAGAGATGGATGGATTATGTGAGAGATGATCTACAGCATTCAGGAACGACTGTCGAAGAACATGGGAGAGTGATGGTGACAAATTAACATGTCATGATGAATCCATGCAGAAATTGGGGAAAAAGGGGGTTGCTGATGATAATGATGGCATGGTGTAGAGGGATAAATCTCTGCCTAGGGCTCAAATAACCCAGGTTCACTCAGTGTTTAGGTACCTGAGGTGGGTGTGGTGTAGAGGGATAAAGCTCTGCCTAGGGCTCAAATAACCCAGGTTCACTGAGTGTTTAGGTACCTGAGGTGGATGTGGTGTAGCGGGATAAAGCTCTGCCTAGGTCTCAAATAAGCCAGGTTAACTTAGTGCTTTCGGTGCTGGCAGGAAAGGATTGTGTGCATCATGGGAGAAGCAAATGCACTCAAACATACTTTATGAACAAACCCTTGTGGAAGCTGGGGATGTGCGGGGGGGGGGTGTTGACTTACGAAAGGCAGGAACAATGGCTGAGTAGCTGATGAGGTAGGATGGAACACCAACACATGCCATTGCATATCTGTGTCTGGACATCTGTTGGTACATGCGCAGTAAAGAAGTTAAGGCATAAAAGTAAAATACTCCTTAGCAATAATATAAGACTACCCAAGGTACTTTGATTTCCCTACTGGCTCAGGGCATGGGTTAGAGTTAGTCTGGAGGAGAGAAAGAAGAGCCCAGTAGGCCTGATGGGTAGATGAAGAAAGGCACTGGGGGTCAGGAGGAGGTTAGCTACAAGAAGCAAAAATAAAAATCACTGATGACAAGCTGGTACAGTAGGAGCAGGGAGAAGATGCTTAAGACATTCTAACAGCTGGAGACAACATTCATCCAAATGCAAGCATGCCATGTTAAAATACACCATGTTCTTTTGGTATTATGTTTTATACATTTATGGCTAGGATTGCACACTTTCTATAAATTTGTCATGCATTTCTTGCCATATATGAAACAAGGAACACAAAATTATATGTTAATTGGTAGTTGATATTTTGCAAGATCCCTGGACATTTCCTTATTATGAGCAACAAAGTCTCATCCTCTGATCCTTAGTGTATCCAGAAAGACAGCATTTGTATTTGCAGTGCCTTTGGGAAAGTTTTATTCTCTGCATTTTTCTAGTATGCAGGTTTGGTAAGTGGAGAAAAATCTTCCTGTCAATATTGGAAAGCAGTAAGACATTACAAAACATAAATGGCAGACAGAATAACAGAGGAGTCCTAGGTACAATTTTA
Organism: Protopterus annectens; assembly: GCF_019279795.1. Taxonomy (NCBI): domain Eukaryota; kingdom Metazoa; phylum Chordata; order Ceratodontiformes; family Protopteridae; genus Protopterus; species Protopterus annectens. The sequence continues at coordinate 297,603,014 of NC_056742.1, forward strand.
TGAATCTTTTACATTACCTGATATACTAATAATAGCATGTTGAGGGCTGCATCTCTGTTTAAAAAAAAAATCATAGTTTAACACATTTGTTCCCATGTCTTCAAAAGTGTTTACTGATGTTTCTTTTGCTGCTTAGTAACTTCCAGTGTAAACAGTTGCTGTTAATGTCCGACAGATACTGTCATGTATCCAAACATGCTTAAGAGTAAATTATTCCTACAAACTGCTCTAATATGCAATTTTCTAAATGAACATGGTTACATAGCAACATTATAATTAAGGGTAGGATGAGCCTGACAAACAGTGGATCCACTCCTCTGTGTAAACATGCAATAAAATAAATTTCTTGTACATTCTTTTCTTTGTATAACTAGTAAATCCAGTGGCAAGCAAATATTTGTTCATTCTTCTATGGAAAGCTTTTCTGTCTTAATTTAACTGCATGTGCTAATAAGCTGCATCACTGCTTTCAAGCCCTTTAGAAGTTCCTTTTAATATTAACCCACCTTAACAATGTCACCTTTGAACATTACTACATATTTTTATGGATTATGCAACACACACAATCAAATATTTCCAGTACTTTGACCTTTAATTGTATCACAGTTCAGTATCGACACATGTAAGTTCTTTATCCTCATCTTACATTTTAAACCATAAAGAAAACAATACAATAAAACATACATGTTGCTTTTTATTTTTCTTACATTTTGTCTATGGGTGACATTCTTTCATTAAATGTGTCTTTAAATGCTGGTTTATACACAAAACCTAGAGCTACTTTTAAGTTCTTAAATGGGAAAAGTCATCATCTTCCCATTTACTGTCAACTGCACCATGTGGGAGCTTCTCAGTTTGAGATAAGCTTTTAAACTGAGATCTAGTCTGCTTTGAGCTGGTGGCAGCTCAGCTGGATGTAAAAGATGCCACAGCACCTACTGAAAAAAGAGACATTCCCCAATGCCCTGGACACATTTCCCAAGTAGTATAAATGTCATCTCTGGATTCCCCGGCAGTCATAGCTAAGTGGTGTAGCACTCCATGTGTGGTCTAACTGGAACAACTGCTTAAAAAGAAAGGAAATGTTTTATATATATATATATATATATATATATATATATATATATATATATATATATATATATATATTTATAAAGAGAGAGAGAGAGACAGATTTTCTTATCATAAATCTGAGTGCTGTAGTGCTCCATTGCTAGCAGAAACTGTAGCATCTGCTTTGTTTTTACTGTCATCTGTGGAAGGAGGGATGGTTGAAGTGCAGGAGTAGGATTTGATTGGTTCTTGCATGTCATGAGCACCAAGTATGATTACGGGCCAAGCTTTTTGCTCCTGAAGCTGTTAGCTAGTAGCTCTAGGTACTGGATAAACCAGCTACACCTCTGCCTCATTGCTCTATGTACCCAATATTGCCTCCTTCTGCAGTTCATATAAGGTTACATGTATTGGTTATATATCATGGTAGCATATCAAGCATGATTATCACTTCTTTTTTATTATTCTCATTTGTTTACTACTATTGGGATTGTTTGGGTATCTTTGTCTCACTTCTGTTTGCGAATCCTGGTACTTTTTGGCTTTGTGTTTCTCAGTATGTAAGGCGCTACCATTGCTGGGTGCATACTTTCAACTTGTAGACGCTGAAAATCTGGACAAAGGGTCTTGAAAGTAAGTACATCTGACCAAAAATCTTAGCATCAAATTAGCATAAAATATGCATGTAGTCATATAATACCATAGCTCATCTCACTACCAGGATGATTGTCATATATATTGCCAATAAGAAACACAAGTTCAAAAGCTCAATGTGATAAAAATGAACCAAGGGCCAAGACAGCAAACTGCTAACAACACAAGGTCTTAGCTCTGCTTTATTTTCTTTTTTTTCTGAGAGGAGACCAAAATCTTGAAAATTCAAAACATTGAAAAAACACAGGAAACCAACATTTAATATATGCCAGCACAACTACATAAAGAAATAAATAAAAAAAGAAACCATATTATACCTCTTCAAATATAAGCATGAGGGCAAGCCCCTTTGTGCCCCACATACCCCTGATACTTAAATATATCAACTCCAAGATCACACTACATAGAACAAAATGGCAAACATACAATTCTGCACTTCATGACTGTATATTTAAATTGTAAAAAGGTATCCTCAACCTTCTCTTAGAAACACTACTTCACTGTTAAAACATTACACATTACTATATATCTCTCCGATACTTACCCAAGTTTCATAGGTAACCTCAGTCATGTTCCCTTCTTACTTGCTATACTACAAAATAACGCATCTTAGTGTAGTATAGTGCAATCTCGGAGTTGATATATTTAAGTAGCGGGGGTTGTGGGAGAGCTGAAGAAGTGTAATATGTTTTTTTTTATTTGTTTTTGTATGTAGTTGTGTTGGAATATAGTGCATGTTGCTTTCCTATGTTTTTTCAATGTTATAGGATTCAATGTTTTGAGTTTTCAGTGTTTTGAATTTTCATGATTTTGGTCTCAATGTTTTGAATTTCAGTATCACGGGCTTTTGATGGTCTAAAGGGAAACTATATATATATATATATATATATATATATATATATACGCATATATGTACATAAAACATAAACACATAGACCATGAGTGATCCACAGATAATGGAATACCTGAGAAATAATACAAATAGGTAATTAAGCATCAAGACTGGTGGTGGAATACAGAATACTTACAAATGCATAGCATGAATGAAGCTGATAACATAGTAGAATGACATGCCATATATAAGATCTGGCAGTGTATTAAAATACTGTTATAGAGAGTTATTAATCCTCTGAAAGTTGTTAAGATACAGATTAAACATCCATACTTAAGTAAACGATGCTATATTTCAATTCTATATACATAAGGGCATCCACATGGACTTAATAATCCATTGAAGAGGTTCAGCTTAAACAAATATTTAAAACTGAATAAAGTTCACATACTGTTCTCACAAAAAAAATACATTTGTTATCTGAAGATGTAGCTAGATTGATGTTAAATGATTATTCAACTCTTGTGAGCTCTATTCTTTGAAAAAATCCATTACCTATGCCTAAAATATGTTCGGTATATATTTCTCGGAGGTACAGGCCAACACGGAAGGACTGTGGCTGACCAAGTTCGCAGATGACTGCAAACTGGGCGCCATAATCGACTCTCCAGCCGACACAAGCATCCTCCAAAAGGGCCTCATAGAAACAGACAACAGGTGCCAGAGCCATGGCCTCAAGCTAAATGCCAAAAAGTGTATAGTCATCCACTTTGACAAAAACAAAGTTCCCACAAATTACCACATAGGTGGAAATCCATTAAGTACAGAAGAAGTAATTAGGGACCTGGGGACCCAAGTTGATAGTAATCTCTCATTTGACAACCACGTGGCCAAAGTGGTTAGAAAAACATTTTATATAGCCCACCTAATCATGAAGGGATTCACATCTAGATCAGGGGAGGTCATCGTGCCTCTTTACTCATCCCTCATCAGGCCTATAATTGAGTACAATGCCCCTTTTGGGATGTACCTTACCAGACACCTGCAGCAACTGGAAAGACCCCAAAAGTACCTCACCAAGAGGATCAAAGGGCTCAAACAGATGCCATATGCTGCCCGGTTAAAGAAACTCCAGCTCTACTCAGTGGCATACCGCCTGTTCAGAGGCGATCTGTGCCTGACGTATAAAGCCATGTCCAACCCGGAATTAATGGACATGCTGCACCTCAGAAAATCCAAATCCCATCGAGCTCTGGCTCGAGACTTGAACCTCAGCACTGAAATAAATAGGACATGCTGGAGGGACAGATTCATAACCCAGAGGCTCCCTTCACTCTGGAATAAAATCCCAGTCCAGGTTAGGCAGAGTCCCTCATTGACTCTCTTCAAGAGGAATCTTGATAAGTGAATGGGGGATCATAGGTTTACCCCGGGTATCACTTCTGTGTCACTGTTTGACAGAGGTACAGTATACTAACCTCGGAAAAGGGCATAGCAAAATTAATTTAAAATGGGTGGCGAAAGCCAAACACATTCTGGCTAGGCTTATAAATGCCCTAGGGCAGATAGCCTAGTATGAACCTATGAACCTATGAACCTAAAACCTATTCAGATAAAAATGGCATGTTGGATTTAGCAGTAGTAGAAATAGACAAAAAAAACTTATACTTTTAAGAATTCTTACTGGATACCTGGAATTGGAACCAAAGTTGCTAAGACATATCTGGATATTATAACCTTATATATAAAAGGCAAATTTATTATTGAAGGAGATTTTAACTGTATTCTTTCTAATAAAGACATAACTACTGATAAAGTTCCTAAGCTATCCTCAGTAGTTAAACACTTAGGTAATTTTATTAATTTTCAATATTTGAGAAATACCTATTATATTAAATCACAATAAGTCTCTTAGCTTTACACATTATTCTTATAGATTTGGCACCAAGGCAAACATTGATAAAGTTTTTACTTCTAGTACTTTATTTACTAAAATTGAAGATGTATTGATAAATTCATGCCCTTTATGTGACCATAATGCTATTACATTTGTGTTAACATTAAAGCCAAGTAATTTGATTTACTATCAGAGAATCCCTGCTTATATAGTAAAGTTAAAAGACTTTAAGAAATTGTGTCTAAAAGAAGTAGATCGATACATTGAAATTAATAATAATGGAGACGTTTCAGAAGTAATTCTCTGGGATTCTTTAAAAGCTTATCTACATGGAAGAATTAAAAACTGGTACATATGTAAAAAATAGAGTGGTATAAGGAGTTGATGTCTTTGCAGTCTAATATAGATAAATTGAAATCCAATTTAAAACCTTACGACAAATCAGCAAATGTTGAGTTGAAAATATTAAATCAGAAATTGCTGGATGTTCTTCACCATATAATATCAATAAATCTGGAAAAAATTAAATTACAAACTTACTCAATAAAGCCAAAATGCTTACATAGGTTGGCTGTTAGATCTAAGAAAAAAATAAATACTAATCATATTAATGAAATGATTTCCAAATAAGGTGATAAAAATAAAAAAACTGACTGATTTAAAAGATATACTAGTATGGTTTATGAATTATTATGAAGAAATTAATAACAAAGAGAAAAACATAGAAATCAATAACATAACCAATGACTTTTTGAAAGACAATATAAGGTTTAAATTAACCAAAGAACAAAGATCCAACATTAATAAGTCATTTTAAAGGAGTAAAAAGATCAAATTAATAATTTTAAAATAATTAAAGCACATTTTCTTGATGGTATAGTCCCGGAATTATACAAACATTTTAGATTTCGTATTTAAAAGTTTTGAAACAAGTTAAAGATATGTCAGCTACCCACCATGGAAATATTATCTGATATATCCTATCTTGAAATCAAATAAAGATTCTAATATATGTTCTTTTTACCATCCAATTTCATTATTAAATGTTGATTATAAAATATGTATGCAATTCCTGCAAAAAGCTTGAACCTTATTATGCCAGGATTAATAATTGATGATCAGACTTGTTTTATACTACATAGAAAGGTTCAGGATAACATAATTAGGCTTAATACTTTAATAGAACTGGCTAATAAAATTAAAATAGAACTAACTATAATAAGTCTAGATATAAATAAGGCGTTTGATTCTATTAGTTGGAATTATTTGCTCAAAGCACTTAACATGAATTTTCCCTAGATTTTATAAATCTTTATAACTAATCTACATACTAACTCTCTTTTATTAAAATTGGCTCATTTCTTTCTAGCTCTTTCAAAATATTAAAAGGTACGAAACATGGTTTTCCCTTGTCACCTCTATTATTTGCTCTAATAATTGAACCTTTCACAAAACTTTATTAGATGTAACAGCAAAATTCAGGGATTCTCAATAGATGAAAGTTTATTCCTGTAAAATTCAGTTATTCACATATGACATTTTAATAACAAGTGGTGATGTTGAAGCTACAACAGAAAATGAACTTTAAGTCTGTTAATTACTTTGAAAAAAGTGTCAGGTTTAATGTTTAACCCTGATAAAACAGAAACTTTACTTATTAATAAACAAGTTAATAATTATTTAAGAAATTATAAGAAGTTTATTTGGGACAATTCATAAATTATCTTGGAATTATACTTAAATCTACTGTAAAAGACAATAGCAGTAAATTATAGTAATTTAATAGACACTGTTACTAAAATAATTATTAATGGAGCAAAAGTTTTTTTTTTACATTGGAAGATAAACTTACTTTAATAAAATGATAATTCTACCAAAAACATTTTTCTATCTTACAATCACTAATTATTCTCCCTCTTAAAGAAATGTTTAAGTAATTAAATTATACGCTTATTAATTTTCTCTGGTTCCCCAATAAACCAAGAAAAAACTGTGATTGGCATGGTAAAAGTTGGCAAGAATGTGGATTAAGTTTTCTAAATGTTGAATTATATGCCAAACCCATAATTCTCAATTTAATATCTCTATGGTTAAATTCCTCTTACCAATTCACTTGGAAGTCCATTCATGAAAGATTAATCAATAATAATAGCTATATTGTAGAATTTTTCTCTAAATTTGGAATTAATAAATTTTACTGGATCTTGAAACACTTATTTTTAAATAAAAAGAAAAAATACTATTCCTCTCCCTTCACTAATTCTAACACTAAGGGCGGCACTGTGGTGCAGCGGTTAACATTGTCGCCTAATAGCAAGAGGTTCTCCGGTTCGATTCTCGGCTGGGGTGCCTTCTGTGTGGAGTTTGCATGTTCTTCCTGTGTTTGTGTGGGTTTCCTCTGGGTACTCCGGTTTCCTCCCACATTCCAAAGACATAGGTTCATAGGTTCATACTAGGCTATCGGCCCTAGGGCATTTATAAGCCTAGCCAGAATGTGTTTGGCTTTCACCACCCATTTTAAATTTATTTTGCTATGCCCTTTTTAGAGGTTAGTATACTGTGCCTCTGTCTAACAGTGACACAGAAGTGATACCCTGGGTAAACCTACGATCTCCCATCCACTCATCAAGATTCCTCTTGAAAAGAGTCAATGAGGGACTCTGCTTAACCTGGACTGGGATTTTATTCCAGAGTGAAGGGAGCCTCTGGGTTATGAATCTGTCCTTCCAGCATGTCCTATTTATTTCAGTGCTGAGGTTCAAGTCTCTCCAGCGCGTAGCTCGATGGGATTTGGATTTTCTGAGGTGCAGCATGTCCATTAATTCCGGGTTGGACACGGCTTTATACGTCAGGCACAGATCACCTCTGAACAGGCGGTATGCCACTGAGTAGAGCTGTAGTTTCTTTAACCGGGCAGCATATGGCATTTGTTTGAGCCCTTTGATCCTCTTGGTGAGGTACTTTTGGGGTCTTTCCAGTTGCTGCAGGTGTCTGGTAAGGTACATCCCAAAAGGGGCATTGTACTCAATTATGGGCCTGATGAGGGATGAGTAAAGAGGCACGATGACCTCCCCTGATCTAGATGTGAATCCCTTCATGATTAGGTGGGCTATATAAAATGTTTTTCTAACCGCTTTGGCCACGTGGTGGTCAAATGAGAGATTGCTATCAACTTGGGTCCCCAGGTCCCTAATTACTTCTTCTGTACTTCATGGATTACCACCTATGTGGTAATTTGTGGGCACTTTGTTTTTGCCAAAGGGGATGACTATACACTTTTTGGCATTTAGCTTGAGGCCATGGCTCTGGCACCAGTTGTCTGTTTCTATGAGGCCCTTTTGGAGGATGCTTGTGTTGGCTGGAGAGTCGATTATGGCGCCCAGTTTGCAGTCATCTGCGAACTTGGTCAGCCACAGTCCTTCCGTGTTGGCCTGTACCTCCGAGAAATATATACCGAACAAGAGAGGTCCCAGGACTGAGCCTTGTGGGACACCACTTGTGAGTGGTTTGGAGTCTGACATGGCTCCAGCAATTCTAACCATGTGGGTTCTGTCCTTGAGCCAGTTTGCAATCCATCTAGTGACATAGGGATTTATATTTAAGCTGGTGAACTTATCTATAATGCCCGAGTGGGGTATTGTATCGAAGGCTTTTGCAAGGTCCAGGTAGGCTGTGTGGACCACCTTCCCCTTGTCAATGGCCTTGGTGACTGTTTCAAAGAAATCAACCAGGTTTAAGAGGCAGGATCTGCCCTTAACAAAGCCGAACTGGGTAGGATCCAGTGTCTGTAGGTCCCCAATATCTTTATTTATGAGGTCCATGATGATCCTTTCCATAGCTTTGCAGACCAAGCTAGTCAGGCTTATGGGGCGATAGTTTCCAGGATCTGTTGAGGCACCACCTTTATGGAGAGGGACCACTGTTGCTGTACACCACTCTTTGGGCACATATCCTGTAGTAAGGCTGAGATTGAACAGTAGTTTTATGTTTGGGTTTAGCTCTTCTTGGAGTTCATGTAGGACGCAGCCCGGGACACCGCCTGGTCCCATTGATGGTGTGTTATTTGCTTTGGAGAGGGCGGCTCTTACCTGAGCATCTGAGATGTCAGGGGCAGCACTCTGCTGGGATAGATATTTGCCCTTTGGTGGGGAAGGGGAGAAGTTTGCCGAACCTGTCAGCTAGGATGTTGGCAATGTCTGTGGGTTCAGTGTATTTTTGTCATTTTGGACTAATTCTGAGCATATCTGGGAATTACCACCCAGGTTCCTAACATAACTAAAGAAAGCCTTGTGATTATCCTTAGTGTCCTGTGCAATTTTTCTCTCAAAGCTGGCCTTAGACAATTTTATGACTGCCCGTAGTTTTTTGCTAATACTGATCAGTGATGCCTTCCCTTTTTGGGATTTTGCTCTATCATTTAGTAGCTTCCTCCTTCTATTGTATAGTTTGTTTATGGCTGGGGTCCACCAGACAGGACGTCTGCCTTTGGAGGATTGGGTCTTGGTTTTATTTGGGATCGCATGATCCATGCATTCCTGAAGCTGTTCATAGAATGCGTTTATAAAGGATTCTGCGGTCTGGGCCGTATTTTCCACAGGCCCGGGGGCTTTGAAGGATTCCACCTCAGTTTTGAGGAGTGTGAAATTTGCTTTAGAGAAGTTTTTCACTGTGGTTTTCTGGGCAGGGGGTGGGGTCGGGATGTGAATATCCAGTGAGATTAGTTTATGGTCTGATCTTATCAGTGAGGGATACACTTCTGGTCTGGAGCATAGAGTCCCCATGTTGGTGATGATCAGGTCCAGTATGTTTTCCCCTCTTGTGGTAACAAGTTGTTCCATAGCATTTGAGTTTATAAATTCTAGGAACCTTTGGGCTAAGGTGTTGGAGCTAGAGTAATGCTCCCAGTCTATGTTTGGGTAGTTGAAGTCGCCCAATATAATGGTGTTTGGAGAGACCTTCATATTTTCCAGTGTTCTCAGGAAGGCCGAGTGGGGTTCCTGGGTTTGGGAGGGTGGTCTGTAGCAGGCTATAAACTGGAAGGCAATTTTACCCACTGTTAGTTGCACATGGATAGTCTCTGATGCTTCGTACTTTGCCACCAACCTGGAGGTGTGGGTATCTTTGATGAATATCGATACTCTCCCTCCTTTTGTGGTTCGGTCCAAGTTTTGGGGCCGAAAAGCATGGTATGAGGTATAACCTGGTAGTGCTGGGGTGCTCTCGGGAGCCCTGAACCAGGTTTCTGTTACTGTACAGATATCGATGTTCTCCATGCTAAGGAGGGTTTCGAGTGCGTGCATCTTGAGGTTTAGACTTCTGGCGTTGAGTAGCATTACTCTTAGTTTCTCATCCCTTGTGATACCTATGGAGGTGGGTTTGTCTTTTGAGCCTTGCCTAAAAAAGGCACTATGGGGGTAGCAAGAGCCTTTGCCAATATCCGAAAGCACAGGGGTGACAGGTGCAAGCCATCCCTAGTGAAGCATCGTGGCTTGTCGAGCATATCATCCCAAGCTGACAGGCATTGGATCCCCTTTGAATGACACCAGTACTTAAGCCAATTGTTGAAATTGATCATCTTGTCTTCATATTGCGACATCATTCTTGGTGAGGGTAAGATGCTACTCAAGGTCAGGGTCATACCGGCCTGGGCTACATGCTCAGAGAGCTCCTTTATGTCTCTTTTCATGTAGTCCAGGGAGGTACGTCTCAGGTCATTCACACCAGCATGGACAATGACTGAGTCATATTTGTACTTGCCTTGGAGTGACCTGAGTGATTGTGTTATGTGGCGGATCCTAGCGCCCGACAGGCTGCTCACCGTGACCCTCTCCTTGTTCAGCCTGGTGAGCGGGACGTCAGTGTGCCTGACGATAGAGTCACCTATTACAAGTGTATCCGGTGTGTTGTTTAGTCTTAAGGGCTGTGACTGTTCGGCACACTGGCTTTGTGAGATATGTGCTGCACGTGTTTTGTTTTGGGGTAGCGGTTGCTTGGGTGTCTGCTTTGGTGATCTCTGCTGCTTAGGCAGATCTTTATTTAGAGCCTCCGAGTATGTTTTTGTGTGATTATGTGTTTGGTTTGCTGTCGTGGTAGGTCTATGTGAGACTGGAATTGTAGTGAGTGTGGTTTCCTTCTCCTCCTGACTGGTTATGCCAGTACTGAGTTGAGAGAGCTTAGCCTCCAGTTTGGCTATATTGTTGTATCTCTCACATGTGTTGGAATTTGTTGGGAGGAGGAGAGGGTTGTCTGTGTACATGAGGCAGTTGTAACATTGCCTCAAGATTCCCAGATTCACCAGCTGGACCTGAGAGGAGATTGACAACTGACCTTTGGACATGCTAGAATAATATTGGGAATTCCTTAATAATTGAAAACAAGGGCCAGTGGGGAGTGAAGGTGTAGTGCTTTTAATTTTTAGTGCTGACTTATATAATTGCTTTAGTGAGCAAGTGCCAGGTAACTTAAGTGCGATGTGTTACAGGTAACTTAAATGGAAAAACGACAAACAGTAACTTTCTTTCAAGTGAAACAAAGAAATAAGTGCAGTAAGCAATGCAGATATCATTAGTGATCCACAGAAGCGCTGGGAAGCCGTGTATTAGGTGGAATTAGCGTTCCAGGGAAATAACAAGCAAACAAACAACAAGCATATAAACAAATCTAGATTCAGCAGGCCTGGATCTAGTCTATGCTACAGCAAACAAGGTGTATCAATTTCAGTAAGATACAGTTCAAATATTCAGGCACTATAAACCTTTAACCAGAAATTCCCAGCTCAGAAGGGCAGAGTCCAGCCTCTTCTCCCACAAGAGTGCAGACCACGAACCTTCTTAATGTAAAATAACTGGCCTGAAGCCCAAGTGCTTAAACCAGAACTAATACACTTTAAGAATAACAGACACTGGGCTCTCAATCAGCAGTTCCCAACTTAGAAGGATGAAAGCTACCTGTCCTGCCACCACAGTGCATGCCACAAACCTTCCTAATGTAAAACAACTGGTCTGAAGCCCAAGTGCTTAATCCAAAAGACTTAGAATGATAGCTACACTTTAATCAGGTTACTACCAAGCAGTAATAAATACAATTGAATACTTTATAGAATGCCTGGATTAGTGCTCAAGTTACACAAACAAAGCTAAATCCAGCAGGCCCGAATCCAGTCTATGCCACAGCAAACAAGGCGCACCAACTTCAGTAAGAAGCAGTTCAGATATGCATGCACTATAAGCCTTTAACCAGAAATTCCCAGCTCAGAAGGGCAGAGTCCAGCCTCTCCTCCCACAAGAGTGCAGACCACGAACCCTCTTAATGTAAAATAACTGGCCTGAAAGCCCAAGTGCTTAAACCAGAATTAATACACTTTTAGAATAACAGACACTGAGCCCTCAATCAGCAGTTCCCAACCTAGAAGGATGTAAGCTACCTGTTCTGCCACTACAGTGCAGACCATCAGCAGTTCCCAACCTAGAAGGATGTAAGCTACCTGTTCTGCCACTATGCATCTGGAGCATTTCTCCCCGGGCCTCCGCTGAAAACAGGCTCTGTGGAACCTAGTCGGACTTTCCCGGTCAACAAATGATAAATAAAAATTAAAAAAAAATAATAATTCTAATTATATAGTTAATGATTTATTGTTTTTATTGTTTCCTATATCAAATACTGTGGGTTGTATAGGAACTTTTAATATAAACAAAATGCTAGATCTTAGATATGCATATTTAATCTTTTGGCATCAATTCTTAATCAGAAATAAATCACATAATACAGATTATATTCTTCCAAGATATTGTTTAGAAAATAATAATTGGTTGACTATACAATCTTGTAAAAATGTGTTAGTGATAAAATCAAAATCTCTATGGATTTTCAAACAAAATATATTTCAAAGATACTTCTTTTTTTTTCAGAATCAATAGTAACTCAAATAAGAATAAATCATATATATCAATAATTTATAAAATAATAAGATAAGAGTTTTGTTCCACATATTCATTATTTTGGAATTACTCGACTAAGATTAATGAAAAGGCCTTTTCTGATGAAGATAAATGCTTAATTCTTAAATCTGCAGGAAAATCTGCTTCTCTTTACTGGGATATATATATATATATATATATATATATATATATATATATATATATATGGTTCTACCTGACTGAAGACCGACAGCCGAAATTTCGGCTCCAGAAGACCGAAGAAGACCGACGCGAATGCGGGTTGCAGAACATCGACAATGCAGAAGAGATGACAACACCAACGCCGAGGATGCCGACATGGGGAAAGGCGGGATAGGGGTGGGTTAAGTGAGTTAGGGTAGGGGCCTAGGGGGGGTTAAGTGAGTTATAGGGTTAGGGAGCGGTAGGTGGGTGTGGTTAAAGTGACGGACCTTAGGGTTAGGGTAAGGTTTAGTGTGGGCTTGTAAGGATTTTGGTGTGCTTGTGTGTGTGGTTTGTGGAATGGGGATGTGTTTTGTTTTTAATTGTTATTGTGGTGTGTGCAGTGTATGTTATTTCGTTGTCGGTTATGTGTGGTTTCGTGTTTATGGACTGTCGAATATGTGGTGTCGGTGATGTGGTTGTCGGTGTTGTGTGGTTTCGATTATGTCAGGTAGAACCATATATATATATATGTGTGTGTGTGTGGAAATTTCTTCACAGAGCTTTTTTATCTTGAAATAAAGTGGCTTTAATATATATCTATGTGAAAATTAATTGTTGGATGTGTAATGAAGTCTCTGATAGAGACTGGTTTAATATGATATTGGATTATAAAATAGTAACTCTTTTTTGGGTTGAATTTAGAAATGTTACACAAGCTTTGTGGGTAGATAATTGTATCATTTCTAACTCCTTGATCTGATTTAATGCTCCAGTTTCGGATTCCATTCCTAGGGTGCAGGTGCCTCTCCTTTTGTCCATTTTAGCTATAGCAAGAAAAACAGTCACAAAGAATTGGAAATGTAAAAATACTCTTTATTTCACTGAATTCATTACTTTGGCAAACATGTCTGTAAAAAAGAGTTGTCAACTACCGAAATGAGAACTTTGAATATTACTCATCAGTTTAGATTTTGGTCATCGTTAAGTGATTTACTTACTAAACCATGATTATAAAGTGTTTATGTCTGTAATGGCTAAAAGAATGGCAAAAGTGATACCAAAATTGATAGATATGGATCAGTGTGGTTTTGTGTAGGGAAGGCAAACATTTGACAATATTAACAGAACATTGATGATCCAGAGGGAAGCAGAATGTAAGAAAGTACTACTTTTATTGGTGGATCTTGATCCAGAGAATACATTTAACAGTGTAGACTGGGACTTCATGAGCAGGACAATGGAAACATTTGCTTTCCCTGATACAATCATAAGGTTGATTAGAAAAATATAGGAGAGATCAGAGGCATGAATTCAAGTGGGTGGTGTCCTCTCTGATAATTTCTGCTTGGGTAGAGGAACCAGGAAGGGTTGTCCACGTCACCTTTGCTGTTTGCATTATATTTAGAACCATTGGCAAAGAAAATAAGGGACTCAGAAATTCAAGGCTATAACTGGTATGGTAGTCGGGAAAAGCTGTTTCTATTTGCAGATGATATTATTTTATATATGACAATTGCCGTGGTGGTGCAGCTGTAGCATTGTCACCACACAGCAAGAGGTTTTCCCATTTGATTCTCAGCTGGAGTGCGGGGAGTGCCTTCTGTGTGGAGTCTGCATGTCCTCCCCGTGGTTGGGTGGGCGTTCGAAAGACATGCGTAAATGGGCATGCCTTCATTGAAGGTTGAACTTCGAGCTGGCACCTCGGCATTCATCAAAATCTACTGCCAATCATTAGCAGACTGGAGTTCTGCTGTGGCGACCCCTAACCGGGAAAAGCCAAAAAACAACCTTATTTTATACATGACAAAACCAGAAAGGGACATTACAGTGTTGTGGAACATTTTAAGACAGTTTCAAATCTTCACAGGATACAAAACTAATGAATCTAAAACAAAGGCAAGAGTAGTAAATTATGTATCCACATATTAATTGGTCCAACAATATCCATATTTTTGGTGACATGATAAAATGAAGTATTTAGGAGTATGGATTAGAAATGACTCTGTGGTGGCAGCTAAGGATAAGTGGAAAGAGACTAAACCAAAGATAATAGAAAAAGTGAGATACTAGAAGTGTTGTTATATTGATATGGATACTACGACACAAGCCATTAAAATGTTGTTAGTCTCTTTAGTCTTATACACAGGTCAGGCATACTTTTATCAAACGGAGAAGTTGTGGATAGCAATTAAAAAAGAGTTGAAGGATTTTATCTGGGAAGAGAAGACAGCAAGGGTCAAGTGGTATAACTTGATTCTGCCAATAGAACAAGGTGGACTAGTATTGCCTAATTTGAGGGAGCATTTTAGAACAACAGTTAAGGCTCTTATACATAGCACAAGCAGAAAACTATAATTCAAAGATGAAAGGAATGATGCTGGCACAGGGAGGAAGCTCAAGAAATAAGGAGAGCTTGTGATTTTGAATGCAGACTCTTAAGGAGAATGACCAAAATCATACAGAGCATTATACTCATAAAATAGAAGGGAGTACTCTAAGAACCTAACCAGCATGAGAATGGAGAAATTGAGATTTTGCTGATAGGGATGACTGTGGTCAGGGATACAGTTAATAGGCAAGAGGGGGCTGAATTTATTGGACAAAACTGGAAAAGGAACCAATGTATTGGGAGCAAATAACTAAAATGGGAAAGGTAATAGAATGGGCCGGCAGGTTAGAGATTGCCTTCCCTATCAAGGATTGATTTTAGAGTATAGGCAAAGAGAAACAAATAGGGTGGTCCTAAATGAAAGACCAGCACTGGTAGAGTTTTTAACAGAATCTAGAACAGAAGCTGCCATTAAAAACAAATAATTAGTAAAGCATATAAAATATTGCATGATAATTATAACAAACAATCAATCAAAGGAGCATATAAAGGATTGGGAAGAGAGATTAGATAAGCAATTCACAAAGAGGCAATGGAACGATATATGTATATCTCCTAAATATCCAACAAAGTCTAGAAGATTTAGGATGTTTGCCTGTATGTGTTTGCATAGGCATTTTTATACCACATGTAGACTCCAAAGAATTTTTCCTCAGGTGGATAGCAAATGTTGGAGGTGCGATGGGTAAGAAAGAGGTATCTGGGAACATATTTTTTAGAGTGTAATGAGCTGGCAGAGTTTAGGGATTTCATGCAGACTACTCTGTCAGTGATGCTGGGTGTGTAGATTGGACTGACTAGGGAGATGATTTGTTTGAGTTATGCTACAGAATCAGAATTGCCTAAACATTGTAAAGCCTTGCTGTATCTAATTATGGTGGCTGCCAAATACACAATTACTAGAAAATGGAAATCAAAGTCTAGACCAACTTTAGTAGAAGCAGTGAAGATAGTAACAGAGATAAAACAATGGGAATTGGGATCTTTAGAAAAGGGAAGGAGCAAACTACAAAGGAAAACATGTGAATTGTGGGAACAATATATGCACAGCAGGAACGAGGTTTAAGAGGCAGGATTTAAATGAGCCATATAATACTTAACTGACAATGACTGGATGGTTTATATGTGATGTATAATGTTTGCAACTACAGTTGTTTCAGTGATGTCTGTGATGTAAACTGCAACTAAAGTGGTATAATTTTGTATGTTTTTCATGGGTCTGTATCAGAATTGTGAAGAGGTATTTAATCGAACACCTCTTTGCAGACACAAACAGCGAATGCACTAAAACGCGAACGCTCAGAACCAATTTCTTTCCCATGGGAAAGAAATCGGTAGAACTAACAAACACACACACTTTCAAACATTGCAATGTGGGGGGCTTCACCCTCCCACACCCCTCAAATTGGGGGGCTGTGCCCCCCACACCCCCATAACTTAATATACCAACTCCGAAATTGCACTGCAGTGTGGAAAGGGGCAAACACACGGGGAAGGCCAAGCAATTTCTTTCCCAGGGAAAAAAATTGCTATTCTGAGCGTTTGTGCTTTAGTGCATTCGCCTTATATGTGTCGATGAAGAGGCATTCGATTAAACGCTTCTTCGTTATTCTGATATAGACCCGTTTTTCATTTATATAAATGAAACACTGCCTTTGTCATAATGTAAAAATTTAATAAAGTGATTTATTTGATAAATTTTAATGATTTAGTTTTTATGTTTGATTTTTTTGTGGACATCTTTAAATAGTTGTATTTTTGTTCTATTTATATTTAAATAATTTTGTACGATCTTTATTTTAAAATGAATAAAAAGTTATTTCAAAAAATAAAATGATACAAAATGTAAGCACATTATCAGTGTGCCATGTGACATTTCACTGCAGAAAAGAAAACCTTTAGCAAAGTGCAATATAAATTTGCAGAAAAATCCATGAGCACTCCAAAGAACATTTTAGTGCTTTTACATAACAAATGTTATTCCTTGTAACTAAAACTGTCACAAGAATTTATAAAATGTATTTTCCTATCATGTTTCTTAACCCTCATTACTACAGTCTAAGCAATTGTAAGATTTTCAAACCATAATTTAGAAACAAACATTACCTGATGTGACAAGCAAGTTAATTTTAGCAGAACTGTTCACAAATGATAGCATTAACTAAGTTTGGAAGTTCAAAGAAATGCAAAAAATTAAACAAAGCAAGCCATCGTTAGGTACTATATTTCACAGTCCTACAGGATTCTACCTGTTTCATCTTTGGAAATTGCCAAAATAGCCTCCACCAGCACATAAAGACAGACAGATGGATGGATGGATGGATGGATTGATACACACACACACACACACACACACACACACACACACACACACACACGCGCGCGCGCGCGCGCACACACACACACACACACACACACACACACACACTTGGAGTACACTAGCATGTGAAAAAAACAATATAAAGCAGTGCAATGTCTGTCTTGATGATTCTCCATACAGTTCTTCTAAAAAATAGTTATTATCAGCATTTGCCAATGATTGAGTCATGAGGCTATAAACTGCAAAATATTTTTAAGAACTCCAATATACTGAACAAATGACATAATCCTAAACATTGTCATATTAAAAATATTCATTTGACCTCTAAAGACAAAATCTGCTACTGAAAAAACTATTAATAAAAGTGCAACTCAAACTTATCCACAAAACAAAACTAAAAACACAAATCAAAGTTCAACATAGATTAATGCGATAAACCAATAACAAACAGGGGAACTAATGTTAAAAAAAAAACATAAAAGGGCAGTGCTTGTAATGAAGCAATCAATCAACTCTTTTTTTAGATAAAAAGCAGAGGTCAATACATTTGACATATTGACTCCTGTTTCCTTTTTTTCGCTTCATAAATTTGAGTTAATACACATTAATTCGGTTGAATCTCTGATCCAATATCATTTTACTATTCAGCTTGTGCTTTCTGGTTCTGTCTGAGTCACATAATTGTTGTCATTGGCTGTAACCTACCCTTTGCACTTGGCTGGATACAAAAATAAAAAAAGGACTAAAAAAATATTTAAATGCACTTTTTGGTATTTCTTGGCAGCCTATTTTTTTAATATTAAAATCTGGTATTTTCGGGAAAAATCTCTGCTGTTGAGTAGAATGACTGGGTTTGCTAATTTTAATGATTAATGCCACTTTTGCCTTTTTTCTTGGACTACTGTGTCTGGTTTTCCTATGTCTATGTTTTGAGCTGTTGGTATTGGTTGACCCCATGTGATATGAACTTCATCAAATGTTTTGTGATTCATGCATCCAATGCTTCTAAATAACTTATATACTCTAGTGTTTGTGCAATCCTCAGTGCAACAGTCTTGAGAAATGATTGTGCTTTTCAGCATACACACCATGGCACATCACATCTGGCAATGAAATGATCAACTGTTTCCAGTCTGGTTTTACAAGACTAGCATCTGTCTGTTTCACCCACTTTCTCTATAATCACTGTAAACTAACACACATTTAAATCATGGAAGCTGGATATGTTGCGCCTTTGCTGATATATATTAGTGTTAACCTTAGTCATACACATTGATTATTAGTCCTTCATTTAGGTATTTCATTGTCTATTAGATTTTATTAGTTTTTATTATATTATATTAGCCTGTTGGGAGATGAATCAAATAATATTAATGAAACTTGAATGAATGACATTATCTCTTGAACCGTGTTTTAAAAATCATGTTTTTGTCCCTTTTTTTCGTTCTGTTTTTGCGCATAGTCATTTGACTATACTGCTCTAGACGAAAGAGTTTTCAAAATGCAATACAGAATTGAATAATTAATTATCACTTAATTGGTTCCATTAATCTATTTAGTAATCAAAGTATGTGTATATAAATAGAATGCTTTCATTGTGATTTTATAATTCATCTGAAGAAGCGTGCAGCTTGTGGGCACGCGAAAGCGCTCATTTTTTGTTCAAATAAAGGTTTGTTTTATCATCGTGGTGTTAACCTGCTCTTTTTGTTGTACTACTTGTTGGATCCTGGTTGCTGGTTAACTCTGAGAGAGAGGTTGGTTACTTTTTGCATTGCTTGTCTCATCTTCTTCTGCCTACCGACTCTCTACACGAATGGAAGGTACTTCACTAGAATTAGACTACGTTCCTGAAAGAACCCAAGTGAATGCCAAATGGAATGTTTTGATGGAATCAAAAGTAAATCCATTATTAGATGTGGACCTACTAATACAAAATACTGCTAATGAAACAGGTACTGTGAATCTACTCAATGACTTTAACCCACTTTACAGAGAACTTGAGAATAGTCTTTACAAACAATTCAGGCTTATTTGGCAACGCCGTCACTTGGAGGCGTGCCTTCACTTTAAAGTGGTCCCTAGAGGAATGAGGGTCCTGTGCATGCCGTCCTACGGCAACAGCCATCCTGAACTTCTTAAAAGCTGGCAAAAAATGAATTTAGAACTCAGCTTTAATTACATTAAATTGTTGATTGACTATTTTCTTCCCGTAGAAAAAGATCTAACTGAAAAGACTGACAAGCTATACAAAGACATTACCAAAAGATTTAAAGGGGAAATGTTCTCATCTAAACTTGACAATCTCATCAGTCAAGTTACTGCTTATGGAGACAGGCTACAAGTCATTAAATTACGCAAGCTACAAAGGGACCAAAATGACTTTGCCAGTGGTCAGGTATTTGTTTGGTCCAGATTTAATCGTGGAGAAGAAGCACAAAGAATGGGAAGAGCCGTAATGGCTAACATGAACAATGAACAACTCACAAATGATCTAACTGATATTTCCCCTTTAACTGGAGCTAACAACACAGCTGTAGCCAATGATTGCAACACTGAATCATTAGCCAATAGACATAGGTCTTTTCTTCCAGATGACATCAACATACCGCCTCCGAACCAAATGGCTTTCATTTCTCACTTGGGTTTAGGAGCGAAACCCAAATTACAACAAACGAACATTGATTCTTTTTTACCGCTTCCGGTTCGACAAAGGAGGGACACGAGAGGGAGATCAATGAGTGTGGGGAGAAGGAAAAGGAGACCATCGGAAGAACCGTTAAACAAAAGAGGCCGGCAAAGGGATTGAACAATTTAGTGTTTAATCTATCTGATGCAGTGTTAACAGAAACAGACTATAAACTTCTCAATAGAGGACTAAGTTTTATACCAGCACAAGTAGGTAACATATCCAGCATATTAATTGAATTAAGAACTTTTATACGTAACATTGCTTTGAAAATGTTTTTTAAATCTACTGCATCACAAGCTAATAATGCTAATGTTCCACAGAACACTTTTGAATGTTTTAAAAGGAAAAGTACTTTCTCGCCTGCTCTGCATCCTTGCCTAGACTGTTTTATTAAGGCTTGCGAGAATGATATATACAAACATTATTCTGAATATAAGAAAGGATCTTTATCATTGTTTCATAATATATCTAAAGAAGAAAGAGCTGCTATGATTGATTTAGCCAATGATCCAAAAATTGTAATAAAATCTGCTGACAAAGGGGGAGGGATAGTTGTTTTGAACTTAAAAGATTATATGTGTTACATGGGGCTTTTACTGCAGGATGATAACACCTATAAACCAATAGACTCTAAAATGGTTGATAAATTAATTTATGGAGTCCATCAAGATATTTATGATTTATTGTTAACTAGACAAATCAGCCATGATTTTTACAAGTTTCTATTTATTGAACATCCAACTATACCCTACATCAAGGGGCTGCCTAAAATGCATAAAGGCATTATACCCCCACCATTACGCCCCATAGTAGTCGGAAACCAATGGGTCACAGAAAACATTTCTATTTTCATTGAGAAGAAATTGAAACCGTTAGTTAATGGTGTTCCAACCATTTTAAAAGATTCTTATCAACTATTAAACAGTCTAGACAATTTATCAAATCAGATTGAAGATAAACATCTCTTGGTGACCTTAGATGTTCAAAGTCTTTTTACGGCCATACCTAATGCTTTTGGACTTGAAGCCATTAGCTTTTTACTGAACAGGTTTTCCTCTTATAATAACAATGAGAAGATTTTAATAAATGCTCTACTTGACATAGTGCTTAGCAATAATGTGATGATGTTTAATGGACAACTTTATATACAACAGTGGGGGGTTGCCATGGGCACCCCCTGCGCTAACACTTATGCAAATTTGTCAGTTTACAAATGGGAGATTACTGATCTTTTCACACATCCTGATTATCACAAGGTAATTGCCTATTACAGGTTTGTAGATGACATACTTTTAATATGGGATGGTAGTCCAAGTGAACTAAGAATTTTCATTAATGATCTACAAAAAAACACTGAGTTTTTAAGATTTTCAATTGAATGTTCATATTCTGATATTAATTTCTTAGACTTACACATTAAAAAGGATGGAAAAGGAAAACTAACTTCTTCCCTTCACAGAAAAGAATGTTGGAAAAACACGCTATTACAACATGAAAGTATGCATCCCAGATTTGTTTTTAATAATATTGTAAGAGGACAGTTTACTAGGCTTTACAAAATTTGTCAGAATGAAGAAGAACGTAAAGACGAATTTGATAACTTAGAACATTTATTTATAGACAGGGGCTACAATCCAAGAACAGTGGCCACTATAAAAGAGAATTTTACTAACCATGAACTGAAACAAGCTACGAAAGTGTTCTGTGGATCAAAATTGAAATGTAGACAGTATGATAGACAAGATTCTAAACAAGTTAGATGCATTATCAGTTATACCAATGACAATAAATATCTAACAAATATTATTAGCAAACACTGGTCCATTTTAATTACTAATGATGAAATTAAAAGAATAATAGGTGAAAGACCTACCTACACATATAAAAATATGAAAAATCTTAAAAGGATCTTATGTAAAGAAAGATTTATTAACATGACACATCACAGGCTACCTTCGGGTACCCACCCATGTGGAAAATGTAGTTCTTGTAATTTGATTTCAACAGATAAAGAATTCATACACCCTACATTATCATTTATATTTGAATTTAAATGTTGTGCAAATTGTGAAGTCAATAATGTTATATATTTGGCCACATGTGAGAAATGCCCTGCATTCTATGTTGGAATGACAACAAGGAAACTAAAAGAAAGAATACAGGAGCACTTGTATGCCATTAAGAAAGCAGATATAAAAAATGCTCTCTCAAAACACATTATACAATTTCCAACGCACAATTTCAAATTCAGGGTGATACAAATAAGATGGAGTGATGATAGAAGAGGAGATAATTTTAATAACTTGGAAAATTTAGAACTTGACTGGATTTTTAGGTTTTGGGCACAGCAATCTCCTGGCCTAAACAGTTATATTAGCATTAGATCTTCCTTGAAAAAACGTAAATATCATTAATTCCACACTATAAATTAATCCTGTTAGTCAATATAATTAGAAACAGTAGGTTTCCCTAAATATAAACATACATATATTATTTTCGTCATTGGTTTAATATAATTCAAATACTATATGTTTTATTATTGCTGCTATTTAACATTTTATTATAATACATTATTATACATATATCTATCCAATACCTTATATATTTTTATATGTATTACATTCAATGATTTTAAATATTTATTAATATACACCTATCTTCATGTTGTCATTTTCATGCTGCTATTTTCTTTATTGCTGCTAATTTTATTGCTGCTAATTTTAGTTATTGCTGCTATTTCTCATAGTTCATTAATTTTCTAGGTTTTAATATTTTTAATGTTTTATTGTTTCAGTCATGTACATCATTTTGTACATTATTTTGCTCATTTTGCACATTAATTGGTATATATATTTCATTTAAATCATGGAAGCTGGATATGTTGCGCCTTTGCTGATATATATTAGTGTTAACCTTAGTCATACACATTGATTATTAGTCCTTTTATTTAGGTATTTCATTGTCTATTAGATTTTATTAGTTTTTATTATATTATATTAGCCTGTTGGGAGATGAATCAAATAATATTAATGAAACTTGAATGAATGACATTACCTCTTGAACCGTGTTTTAAAAATCATGTTTTTGTCCCTTTTTTTCGTTCTGTTTTTGCGCATAGTCATTTGACTATACTGCTCTAGACGAAAGAGTTTTCAAAATGCATTACAGAATTGAATAATTAATTATCACTTAATTGGTTCCATTAATCTATTTAGTAATCAAAGTATGTGTATATAAAGAGAATGCTTTCATTGTGATTTTATAATTCATCTGAAGAAGCGTGCAGCTTGTGGGCACACGAAAGTGCTCATTTTTTGTTCAAATAAAGGTTCGTTTTATCATCGTGGTGTTAACCTGCTCTTTTTGTTGTACTACATATGTAGTCCACTATCCTGGAATGCCATTATTAGCCTTTCATTTTTTTGGTTTAAATCCACCTTTCTTTAACCATTCCTGTTTCAAATCTTTGTCAACATGTGGTTATTCTATAAGTTCTCTATACTTGCCACTATATTTGTAGACTTTCCTTTTTCTTCTGGTTCTTTTCTTTATATTCTTTTCTTGTTGTTGTTAATTTCTGTTGCTGTCTGCTTCATTGTCACATTCTAGTTTGATATCCATTCCCACTCTTTTCCAAAATGTTTCTGCTAAATTTAGAAAATATGTTATATTAAACTTCTTCTCTTCATACTTTGTAAATTTCATTATGTCTGTAACAGATGAGGTCAACAAATATGTATGCAGTCATATGACTGAAGACCCATATATGTTGTCATTTTCAAGGTGGCCCATACCTCCTTCAGAGAGAGGGATGTATAATCTGTAATAATGAATTGTTTTTATATATCACTTGATAAGAATGAAGCATTTGCTTCAGTATTATTTGGGGCTACTATATGTTGTTCAATCTCTGCTGTAAGGTTAGACCAGGTCAGAGAGAGATAACTGGGAACATATTTTTTGGGAGTGCAATTAGTTGTCAGCATTTAAAAACTGACTACACAGTACTTTATTAGAAATGTTGAGGGGGAAAATGGTTGTAACTAAGTAAATGATCATTTTGAGCTGGGAAACAGGATCTGAATTTTCTAGACATAGTAAGATCTTACCATGTTTAATACTATTTGCCATCAAAAAAAGCAATAATTAAAAATGGAAATCAGAATCTAAACCAGCTGTAACTGTTTTAAAGGATATATACAAACCAGAAGCATCTTAAGAAAGGGGAAGGAGCAAATTGTATAGAAATAAATGGAATCAGAGAACAATGTATGCAAAATAATATTTAAGAGGAGGTGTGAGGTTTAAGGGATTACAGGAATTAAGCAATGGTATAATTATACCAAAGTTGAAAATTAGAATAGGAAGAACAAATTGCTTTATAGCGTGGACTTTATTCCTAGATATCAAGGTAGTTTACAATATTAGCTTTAATATCCTGAAGTATTCCTTACTGAGCTTTGTTCTCATTCATTTGTGTTTTATTGTCAACTCTTCATCTATTCCTAAATATTTATGCACTTCCTTCTGATCAAGTTCCTTTATATAGCATCACTGTCCCAGGCTGACAATGTCTTGGTGCTGCAGATTTCCTTTTATAAGCTTTGCTTTTACATATTTATCTAGGACAATTGCCATTCTTATATCATTTGAGAAAGTTTAAACCATCTCATTGAATGAACTATACGATTTTAAAACAACCACAAAAAGTCCTTTGTCTTAACTTAGCTACAGAGTGATACTGTTTTATAGTCATTACCATGTAACTGATCAAAGTAGGGTATATCTTATGCATCTGAAAGCATTCCATTATGCATGAATGTGGGATGCTGTCAAATGCTTTACTGTAATCTATATATGCCATAGTGACATTTCTCCCCTTTTTTGCAGCTCTGTATTGTGACTTTGTTCAACAATGAATGATCCTTTGTTCCATAAGACTTTATTTTATTACCTTTTTGTTTTATTGACATGACATAATTTGTTTCTAGACTGCTATAAACTCTGTATCAGTTCCAATATAAAATGCATATACTGCTAGAAGCTATTCTATTGGTCTTAGGATGGATTGCTAATTCAGTCTTAAGTCAGAGTATTGTTTTTCTTGTTGTTAACCAGGTCGTCTAAGTTGTGCATATAAGTTATTTTTGCTCAAGGCTAAAATCTTTGTGTAAAGAAGTTAATGATTTTAGCCAGAAGGTAGGTATTATATCTGGGGCCAGGGTTTTCCATTTGGGAGTTTTTCTTGTGTCTGAGTCTGAGTTTCTCTGTCCATTTCTTTATCCCATTTCATACCTTCTACATTAGAGCTTTTTTTCTCTAAACATCTTTATTAAATTTTCACATATGACAAAGGTAAACTTACATTTATATAAATGAAAAACATTCAAAATGATACCACTTTAGTTGCATGCAGCTTAAATCACTGATACCATTGATACAACTGTAGTTGCAAACATTATATAGCACTTATAAGCCATACAGTCATTGTCAGTTAAGCATTACATGGCTCATTTAAATCTTGCTTTTTTAACCTAATTCCTGCTCTGCATATATTGTTTTCACAATTCTCATTTTTTCCTATGAAGTTTGCTCCTTCCCTTTTCTAAAGATCCCAATTCCAGTTGTTTCATCTCTGTTACGATATTCTCTACTTCTAGTAAAGTTGGTTTAGACTTTAATTTCCACTTTCTAGTAATTGCTTTTTTGGCAGCCACCATAATTAGATTCAGGAAGGCTTTACTATATCTAGGCAATTCCAATTCTGTAGCACAACTAAAAAAAAAAATCATCTTCCCAGTCAATCCAATCTACTCACCCAACATCTTCCACAGAGTGGTCTGCAGGGAATCCCTAAAGTCTGCCAGCTCACTACACTCCCAAAAACTATGTTCCCAACTACCTCTTTCTTGCCCATCACACCTTCAACATTTGCTGTCCTATATTAGAGCTTTTTATTGATTCTTTTAATTCTTCTATCTATTTGGCATCTTTGTTATGTTCTTTAGGGTCTTCATAAATGCTTCTCCAAAATGTACCTATTTCTTCTTTTTTCATAGTGTTTCTATTCCTTTTGCTTTGCTTCCTGATTCTCTAGAATACCTTTTTGGACCATCAATAAATTGTACTTTTCCTTTATATCTGTCTGCATATATTCTAAGTTTTTGTGTGTGTGCCAACATTTTTAGTTTATTATTGGAAATAGTGTGCGATAATTCCTGGTCTGTTTAAGACTGTATGTTATTTTTACCACATCTATTTTTCTAAAAAAATTTGATGATCTGTTCCATTTTTTTCTACTTTTCTAACAGTGATACTTCTAGATTTAGTTGCTATATAGTTTTTGCTATTAAATGTTTTCATTGTGACATTCTACTTGTTCCCTTCCTGTCATTTCTTACTCAATAGTTTTATGATAACAACTCATTTGCTATTAGTTTTGCTGTACAGTAATACATCCTATTTACCTCTGTTCTATCATATGCCTTTCTCTTAATAGTCCTGATTACTGTGTTAATCTGTTTTGCCATCTATCCTAATATGTTTATCCATCTCTAGTACATCAAGCAGGTCTTCTATTAGATCATTCTTTTCTTGACTGAGAGTATCTTCTTTGATCTTTATTTCCTGAAATTCTAACTAGACTTTCATGTAAGTCTTCCATAGAAGATTTCAAAACTCTGACCTGTGACCTATGTTCTTCAGATGCATCTGGCTCTAGCTGTTGCTTCTCCATCTTGGGATTCAATGACCCATCATGATGTGATGTTGCCTGTGTCAAAGTTTCCATACTAAATACTTCACCTCGCAGCACTTCAATTTCTATTTGTTAAATTTATGCCTCACTAATCTTTTTTACATTGCCCCTTTGTGATGTTATTTTTGTATTCTAAAATTTACCACATCTTGGTGCCTTTGCCTGAATTTCTGTTCACATATTTTTGTATTGCTTTGTTTGTTTTTTTTTTTCCTCTGCAAAGATATCGTAACTTAGGATATCTCTTTTCCTTTCCAGCATCTATGTTTCTTTTTTATACATTTCAAAAACCTCTATTTTTTGTTCTTGATCTTTTTTCACTTTTTCTGTCACCTTCTTTAATAGACAGCCAAATGTTTCTTCATCTAGACAATGATTTCCCCGAGCTATTGCATTAAGGATTTTTCATTATTGGCTGTAGCTTTTAACAGTTTATCTTATGCATGTATTTCCTTTCCGCTATCTCCTCTCTTAACTTTTGCTACATTACCTCTGTCTGGGAATTCTGGGTTTCTTGACATAATAGTAACAAACACAGTCTCTCCTTTATTATCTCTCTGCCTCTTACAAGGACTGACAATTCTTTTCTTTTTTTTTTTTTTTTTTTTTTTTTTTTTTTTGTGGATTACTTCTTTCTTCTAATTGGGGGGCACCCCCTCCTCCTGAGCCTGTACTAGTCCTGTGGTAGTAATGTTTCCATGTTCTGAGGATGACAGTGACATGAATATACATACAGTAACAGAAAATAAAACAAGCCTTAGAGATATTTATCAATGTTTTTATGCAATATACTTATGTTTTTTTAACAATTGTCATTCACTCCAAGATTACAAAAATGCTTAATTACTTTCATACCTTAATCCTCCCTCCTCTTCCTGAATATTAATCTGCATGTGTTACTCCTGCAAATTTCTTTTATTTCTATATAATTTTCTTCTTCTCTTTTTTAAAGATATCACTTCCATTTCTTATATGTCCCTTATAATATGTTTTACTTCCATTACAGCTGGTTTAGATTTTGATTTACATTTTCTAGTAACTGCATTCTTAGCAGCCAAAAATATTAAACTTAGTAAGGCCGTACTGTTCTTAGGCAATTCAGATTTTGTTTCTCTGCTAATAAGAATAATTTCCTTAATTACAACCAATTGCTCCCTAACATTTCTGATAAAGTATTCTTTTAAATAAGAAAGTATATTTTTTTAAATTAAGGCTCCTAAGTTAGTTGCAGCTGCTTGGCATCCAGGGATTAGTGTGCTCACCACTTATCCTAACCTCTGCAAATATGAGTGCTTGTCTCCCTCCTTGTGGGATCTTCTGACTTTGCTATTAACCCTGACTGCATGAGCCTATCCCAAGTACCAAGTTTTGTCTTCACACTCACGTCCTGCTCAATTTACCCTAAAATCTGCAAATATGAGAGTTTTTCTCCCACCTTCTGGGATCGGCTCATATTAATATTCACCCTTACTGCAGGAGTATGTTCCAATTAACACGTTTTGGCTCCACACTCACTTCCTGCTCAACTTACCCTAACCTCTGCAAAAGTGTATGTTTTTCTCACCCTTTCTAGGATTAGCCACCTATGATATTCATGCTTACTGCAAAAGTGTGTCCCAATTACCAAGTTTTAGTTTTACACTCAAGTTCTTCTCAATTTACCATAACCTCTGCAAACATGAGTGTTTTTCTCCCCCCTTCTGGGATTGGCCACCTTTGGTATTCACCCTTACTGCAGGAGCATTTTCCAAATACCAAGTTTTGGCGTCATGCTTAAGTTATGCTCAATGTACATGATCCCCACTAAGCTGCAGCTCTTGAGTTTAACATAACTGGTGTAATTAAGTGTGATAGGGTAGTGATGTGCACACTAACTGGGTCACAATAGCTAGGTCCCCCCTCCCATCTCCTATAATACAGTTGTCCTATTTAGTCTTTCTTATCTGTTTTATGTTCCTTAACAGTTACATTTAACTGCTAGTCTGATCAGCAAGGGAAACCAGTTTAAACCAATTGAGCAAGGTTTATAGTACCTGCCAAAATCTTTACAAACTGTTTTAATTTCAAGTAAAATTGCAGCAGGTTTATTATCTAATCTTATAACACTGGTGTGACATCCCCACTCTTGTCCAGTAATCAAGGAGCCTGAATCCTCACCACTGACACTTGAGAGCGATGCTCACTTGGAATGCAAATGGATGCACTCAGTATTTCCAGATGCAGACTGCACCAAGCACAATTTCTCTTAAGAGCACACAGGGAACACACTCAGCCCGGGTTCTGGGTTTTTCTGTCTCCTCCAAATCCTCAGTAAGACTCCCCACTGGCACAGCTGTAGGGTAAGGTTCTCAGTCAAGTGTCCAAGCCAAGTCTTCCAGCACCCTCTCTGTGAAATCAGTGCTTCATGTCCCTGCTCCAAGTAGTGGATACACACACTCTGAGATTTAATTTTTACATACAACCACCTGGGAAAGGCTGGCACAGATTACCTGCTCTACCAACTTTGCCCACACTATAAGTTGGATTCACTGCCACCAGTCAGTTACTATAAGGCTATTAAAAGGGCATCCAATTATACTGAGTGGAATTAATATTAATACAAATGGTTATGTTGACCAAACAGCCAGGCTTTCAGGAGTGGCCACAGTTATCACCAAATAAATATATGCAAATACTATCAAAGCTTAAATGTTATCTAAAATGGCCAGCCACAATGAACAGTTGAAATATATTTGATAATAAATAATAAAAGAACAAGAAAATATTAAATATCTATTTACAGTAAACACCAGAGTTTCATTCTCAGGAAATATTAAAAATAACTCTGGTGGACAGGTACACACAGTTACAGAAAAACAATATGTAACTAATCTCCCTATATTTTCCTGACTAATCTAATATTCCCTGGCCCACTTACTAGAGCAAGGCAAGATGAACTAAGTGAATGGTCTTCCTTCTTTGTCAGGTCATAGAAACAGACCGCTCAGTCTGGTTGAGACACATCTCAATATCATATCTAAATATTATTTATAGTATAACTTTCAGAATGACATCACATTTGGTCATCTGACTCTTTTTCCCACATTTTCACCAGCACTAGATGCTGCCAGGATTTTAGCACTTATGTCTTACCATACACACAGATAGAGCTTTGCTCAGATCTGCTACAATTTCAATGTTGCATTGTGATTAACCTCATCTCTTTCAGTATCCTCTGTTAAAACATATACATTTAATTCAGTTATAATAATACATGCACATTTTGTTTTTTTTTCCAACAGGGCACACTGTTGACACATTTTTAACACAACCAACTTTACAAATGCATTTTCAACACAAGCATCTGTACAAATCCGTTTGATATTCAGATAACATATAATTCTTTACTTAATTCCTGTCAGCTGTGCTGGCATATGTTACACATCCACTGCCCCACTTCTCCTGGAATAGCTGGCAGTACCTCCTATCATCACATCTGGCACTGACCTGTAGCATTTTGCTGCTGCTTGGTCTGTTCCTCGCGGTTGGTGGTTGGTGGCCAGTTATTTCTGCTCACAACACTTTTTTCTTGGCTTGTAAACACTAACTGCTTTTGCTAAACCAAGTGTTTCTCAAGTTTATGCCCCTCCCCATTCTAGCATCCAATCTGTATTACCTGTGTTACTGTGGGTGCTGTTTTTAAATTAAGGTTCCTAAGTTAGTTGCAGCTCCTTGGTTTCCAGGGATTAGTATGCTCGCCACATAAGTTTAGCCATTTCTGAAGCCCTGTTTTGAAATGGGTACATTATATGACTCTGCATACTGAACTGGTTATGTAATTCTTCCTTTTGCACTGTTTAGTTCATGAGTGACCTTCTGATTACTTACTGCTACAGCAACTCTGTAGTTGTTTGAGCTATGCTGTGTAGACTTGAGCTGTTTCATCTATGTAAATCTACTTGTGTTAGACACTGTTAAACTAGCTATTGTTATTTTGTTGAAAATAGTTATTTTTGCCTATGTTGTTGCATTTTTTAAGTAATTTCTACTTTTGAACTGTGTAGAAAATGAGAGACCTGACCTGGTCTACCTATACAGGCTGCCCATTTCAGAAAATGTTAAATGTGGAAGGGTCATTTATTTGTTTACAGTCTTTTCTGATTATCTATAGCATCATTGCAATACCTGTTAACTGAGCTAGTTGTTGAGGATTATGATACATTCCTAATTGCTTTTCTCAGTTTGTTCAACGGCTTTAGTAGCACTCGAACTACAATCTAAGTTTTTTTTATGTGATATACAGATACTTGCATTCCTAGTTTTGTTTTATGTTATGACTCTATGTACCCGTAGGCATTTACATATGTCTGATATACTATTGAATTCTTTATTTTATGTTGTGTTGCTCCAGTGATCTTTCTTACTGTTTCTCTGTAACTCTGGCTCTATTTCACCCTTTAAGCTTTGTGATTAATAGCCATTTTCCTCAAGGTTGTACTCTGACTCCCTTATCAGCAACTTTTTTTTATTTTATTTTACAGTTAATCCATCCTCTGCAAAAGTGTACGATTTTCCCCCCTTCTGGGATTGGATCCTTTTAAATTCACCCATACTGCAGGAAAGTGTACCAAGTACAAAGTGTTGGCTTCACACTCAAGTTCTGCTCAATTTACCCTAACCTCTGCAAACATGAGTGTTTTTCTCCCCCCTTCTGGGACTGGCCACCTTTGATATTCACCCTTACTGCAAGATCATGTTCCAAGTACCAAGTTTTGGCTTCGCGCTCAAGTTATGCTCAATGTACGTGATCCCCACTAAGTTGTGGGTTTAACATAACTGGTGTAATTAAATGAGATAGGGTAGCAGCATGCACACCAATGGGTCTATATCACATTATCAAAATTCAAAAATATCGAACACCATAAGCTCAAGCTTGGAATCTCGAAATGTGATATACTTGAACGCTCAGAACAGCAAATTTTTTCCAAGGGAAAAAAATTGCTGTTCCGAGAATACACACACACAGCACAAGCACACCAAAATACATAATCCACACATACACACTTAACAGACCCCTACACTAAACCGTACATACACTACTAGCTATCCACTTACCTTAATCCAACCCTAACCCTAAGGTCCCTAACTAACGCACACTCACCTTACCCGCTCCCTAACCCTAAGGTCCCTAACTAATGCACACTCACCTTACCTGCTCCCTAACCCTAAGGTTCCTAACTATCACACACTCACCTTACCCGCACCCTAACCCTAAGGTTTCTAACTATCGCACACTCACCTTACCCGCTCCCTAACCCTAAGGTCCCTAACTAATGCACACTCAACTTACCTGCTCCCTATCCCTAAGGTCCCTAACTATCACACACTCGCCTTACCTCGGTCCGTTCGCACACTTACCTTAACCCGGTCCATCACCTTCGCACCACAGTCAAGGAAATAGTAAAGCTGCAGGAAAGGCCCACTGAATACTTTCCCTTGGAAAATATTTGGTGTTCTGCAGCTTCGCTATTTCAAGCATTTGATATTATAACATTCGAAGTTTTAAGACTTCAATGTTATAATAAATCCCACACCAACTACGTTGTAATAGCTAGGTCCCTCTCATCCCCTACCAGATATTTGTCCTATTTAGTCTTTCTTATCTGTTTTATGTTCCAGAAAAGTTATACCTAACTGCTATTCTAATTATCAAGGGAAACCAGTTTAAATCAGTTGCACAAACTTTATAGTACCTGCCAAAATCTTGTACTTAACAGTCTGTTTTAGTTTCAAGCAAAATTGCAGCAGATGTATTATCTAATCTTATAATGCTGGCACTGACCTGCAGCATTTTTCTGAAACTGATAGTTTTTGCTGCTGCTTGTTCTGCTCTTTGTGGTTCAGCCCAGTCCATCTCCCAACCCTACCCCCAGTTCCTACTCACACCTACTTACTCTAAATTTATACTATACTTATACTTCTAGTCCTCCTCTTCCTGTTAACCCATTCCTATCAGATCTCTCAACCTTCCACATTACCACACCCCCCAACTATACACTAATAAAAACTGAATTACAGCTATACACTCTGCTTAACACCTTGCACCTCCCATGGCACTATACCTCCTCACTCCAAAGTACAAACACTGTATTTCTATTTCCAAACTATTCTACCCTACATTCTTTCAATTGTTCACATTCTTCCTCACCTCATATCACACAACTACAGCTTCATTCTCACACCAGTCTTATCTTCCTAATTCACCACTACCTTCACACAACAGCTTACCTACTCTTCTCTACTTATCCTCCCTCAGACTTTCTCCTCTCATACTTTCTCCACCACCCTTAGCATGATGGCCATCTTTGTCTCTGCTTCTCTTTTTCTACTCACAACCTGTCCTCTTATCATACTAAATTATCTCCCATAAACTTTCGTCCTACTCTTACTCACCCACTCACAGCCTCTCAAACTCCCTAGACTTTAATAGCTCCCTCTCTATTTAACCACATTAACCCACATTTACTCAAGATCAAACTAGTCCTCTACCCATTTCACTCCCTAAAACATAAGCCTAAATACCTCCCCTACTACTCTAAGTTTCCTACTTTCATACATATCACCAAAAGCTTATTCTTATCCAGAGATATCCACCCAAACCCAGACCCCCTCTCCAGTACCTCTCCTGACAGCCTCTCCCCTCCCTCACCATCCCCACAAGCCAATTCCCCCTACATATGCATAACATTATACTCCCTGAATATCCACAGTATTCTTAATAAAGTGAGTGAATTCCACTCATGGGTTGCCCTTTACTCTCCTGATGTAATAACTTACACTGAAACTTGGCTTACACCCCACAACACTGAGAAAGAAATCCTACCCCCAGCATACAATATTTTCCAGTTAGAAAGGATCCACAAAAAAGGAGGAGGCGTAGCTATACTTTATTCTGACCAACTTAACTTGTTCCCTGTCTATTTCACTGCCCAACTTTGACCCCGGTGAACTCAGTAGTAAACTGCAAACTCAATAATCATAAGAAACTTACAATAGCTGCTATATATTTATATTTATATATATATATATATATATATATATATATATATATATATATATATATGGAACTAGGACTTTTGCAAGAAAGTGCAAAAGCCTGAATCCATTATCACCGAACACACTTTAACGAAAGCACTTTTCACCGAAAAGCTCTCTCGTTAAAGTGCGTTAAAAAAATCTATGTTTATGCAGGGGGGCAAGCCCCCCTGCACCCCCCACTCCCCCCTTACTTAAATATTCTCACTCCGAGATCACACTACAGTGGGGAAAAGGGAATTCTCCCTTACCCGCACCGTAGTACGATCTCCGGAACAGGCATACTTACGTGAAAGTGCTTTTTCGGTGAAAAGCACTTTCACGTAAATATGCTCCATCTATATATATATATATATATATATATATATATCCACCCTGGCAATAATATCCCCATATTTGAACAAGTTCTCTCCTGGATCACCCACTGTATATCTAACGAAACTGTCATACTGGGTGACGTCAACATTCATTGGCAAACCCTAACCACTGACTACCCTAACTCTAGTACAAATCTTCACAGATTCACACAAATTATCTCAACCCCTACTCACTTTAGCAAGTCAACCAGCTCTGGCTCTATACTGGATGGGATCCTTGTCTCCAATCCAAACCTCTACTACAAGTCCAAAACACTACATTTTCAGTAACCACTCTCCTACCTGAATTCAAAGATACTCCCTGAAGCACATTAGACCTCACAAATATAAAGACTGACATACTCTCTCTCTAAATTCAACCCCTAGGTGTTTATTGATAGACTCTCCTCCATAAACTGGTCTTTCCTTTTACACTTACCCCTAGACGGTGGTATACAAAAATTCAACAATATTTTCCTATAAATTCTTAACTCTCTTGCTACCCTCAGGAAAATAAGAGTATAATCACTTTTCGCACCTTGGCTGTCACAGTCCACATGCTCTCCAATGTTTAAGAGAGACAATGACTGGAAAAACTGTCAAAAATCTAAATCTCCAATATACCTCCAAAACTGCAAAGAACGCTGAAACCTTAAACAAAACATGATAATAATGATAAGCAAAACTTCTACCTAAAGGCTCAATCAAGCCATCACAGTAATCCTAAAAAAGTTTTGGAACACTATTAATAAGATTCTTTATCCTAGTACACCTAACCCTTGTCCAAACAACTCTCATCTAGAAACTGCCACCATTCTTAACTCTCATTTCATTGACTCCATTAGCAAATTAATCCAGAATAGTAAGACTTCCAACCTCACTAATCCCCCATTCCCTCTGACCATAAAACAACCTTCTCATTCAAACCTTTTCCCATTGCCTACATAAAATCTCTACTAAACAGGTATGCTTTCCCCTCATCAGATAATCTACCACCCTACTTCCTAAAGCTTGCAGCTAGCTTTATAGACTATCCTGTCTCTACCTTAGTTAATCGATCACTCCAAAAACTACTGTCCTCACTATCTGGAAACAATTCTGCACTATACCAATCCACCGACCCCTCTAACTACCCACCCATAGCCATTATGTCCCCTCTCTAAATTACTAGAAAAATATATTCACAGGCAACTCTTGAACTATCTTCTTCAGGAAAATTTACTCACTCCTAACTAACATGGCTTCTACTTTAACAATAACATGACTACTGCTCTAATTTCCTTCACACAAACTATCTTTCAAGCAATAACAAATTTGTTTCCTGTCTCGTTTCCTATCTTTTTTAAACCATTCCAAAGCCTTTGACACTGTCTCCCACCTCAAGCTCCTTACCAGACTGTCTGATCTTAGTCTCTCTAGTCCTACTATTAAATGGTTCTCAGGCTACCTCACCAATAGACAGCAGTCTGTCAAATGGCTCTCTTCCTTCTCACCCTTCCTCCCTGTCAATACAGGAGTAATACAAGGCTCCATTCTCAGATCACTATTATTTAATACCTTCTCAAACTGTCTTCGCACTTCCTGATCTCACTCTTGTCTTATACAATATGCAAATGATTCCACTATCATCTGTACTTCAGATAGTCTCTCTGACCTCCACTCACTAACTCAAAACTCTTTTAACTCAATTGAAAATTGGTTAACCAATAATCAACTTATGCTCAATCCTAAAAAAAAAAAAAAAAAAAAAAAAAAAAAACTTCCACTACTTCTTCCAAAATCTCTTTCTTATCTCAAATCTTTATTTATTATCACATCACTTGACAACACTGCCATTAATGTTGAAACACATACTACACTCCTAGGTGTGATCCTTGACAATCAACTTAAATTTAAACTGCACTTCCAAAATATCATTGAGAAGGCACACCAAAAACTGGGCTTGCTCTATAGAAATAAAAATTTTCTCACCGAGGTCTTTAGACTCTCCCTTGCCCATGTCTACATTTTTCCCAATCTTCTTTATGCCTCTCCAATCTAGACCAACTTACAATGCTCTCTAAAGACCAAGCTTGAATTCACTTACAACAAAATCACTAGGTTCACTTCAAATCAACCCTACAACTCTTACAAATGTCTTTCTTTAAAAACCCCAAGCTGGCTCAAATTTCCCCACCAGCTCCTACTACCTCAACTCCTCCTTATTCACTCCATCCTCAACAAATGTTCCTCCTGTCCCACAATCTCATCCCTCATCTTCTTCTATACTCCCAATCACTCTCTCTGAAGCTTTGACCAATTCTTCTTAGAATACTGCATGCCCTATAGAACAGTTAGCCAATCATCCATCTCTCTCTCTCTCTATATATATATATATATATATATATATATATATATAAATATATATACACATTTCCTTATACTTCAATAATCTATTGAATGGAATACAAAGATTATTTGCAGCTTTTTCTGCTTTCAGAAGTTGCTAAGAGCACTCATTGTCAAGTGCAGGACTAAATGAAAGGTGTAACATTGAATGTTTCTTTTGTGGAATGTGGGAGTTGATGGTGATGCCAACACCTTTGGATATACCAAACCTTTTGGTACTGGGGATAAGAGTGTGTGTGTGTGTGTGTGTGTGTGTGTGTGTGTGTGTGTGTGTGTGTGTGTGTGTGTGTGTGTGTGTGTGTGCGCGCGCGCGCGCGTGTGTGTGTGTATGCAGGTTAAGTTCAGGAGTAAGGGAATAGATTTTGTATTGTGCTTAGTTACTGATATGTGACAAGGGTGTGTGTGTGTGTGTGTGTGTGTGTGTGTGTGTGTGTGTGTGTGCGTATGTATGCATGTGTGCATGTGTGCGTGTGTGTGTGTCTTTTTTAATGGTACTTTTAGGAAAGGGTCTTTTAGTAATGTAATGTATAGGGATGAGTTTGGGGCAGGGGTGGAGTCAGGGTTACCACACATGAGTAATTGCGGGCACCACCTTACTCTTACTGCATAATCTATATGACTTCTTGGTGCATGGTAGATTCAGCAGAAACTGAGGAGGAATCTCTCAGTTAGTAGGCACTTTCCAATGTTGACATTTCATTGCATGTGATTGTGTAGATCAACTAAAAATATCAATAATATGGAATTTGCTTCTTGAAAAAATATTTACTTGTGACACAGAATCTGTTATTTATGTTTTTGATACAGTCTTTTTTATATTGTTGAAACTAGATGTCATAATAAACTCCCAAAGTATATTAAGGATATCAAGGAATTTAAAATAGAAATCTGCATTACAGTGCATTTTAATGCTTTGCATTCCTCAAATAATAGTCAGGCTAGCATTTTAGAATATGTTTCAGCTTCAAATAATATTGACTTGAAAAGACAATTGCAGCCACTAATATGAAGTTTAAAACTTTAAAATCTAAGTATTTGAACCAAAAGAATAATTGGACAAAATGAATTGATGATGACATGGTTTTAGCTATATTTATTTGATTTTAACCAGTGTGTTCAGAATCCTTGATGCTGATGCTGAGCAACTAAATGAATGTGGTTTGTAAATAAAGGTCCTCCTTCCTACATTGTGGTCATGTATTCTTGAAAAACAAAATGCTTCCTGAAGATAATGTTCAAAGGAGGCTGATATATGTATTGTTGAAGAATTTTAACAAATGAAAGGATCACAAACCAAAGACTGCTAGTGTGGTAGCACATGTGTGTCTGATGCATGCAGGCAGTTGCAGAAGTAGCTGGGGTGTAGGGATGAAGGCACATGGTTTAAAATACTGCATTGCCCACAATGGATAAGACCACAGTTTGAACCAAGCTTTTATCCCCAAGGATCTTGATGACCATATGTGAACGGGACCCAAAATGCTCCAGACCCTGAAGAATTTTCACTTATTACTCTATAAAAAGATTAACAATCATATCTTCAAATTGTTGCTGCATATTTACATTATGGTTGAAAAATCATTTTGATGAAAATATATTAACCAATCAAAATGTTTGCTGACCTCCAAACCAAGTGCAGAACAATCTTATAAAAATTATGAGCCTGTCACTCTCATGAATGTTAGTTTTAAAATGTATGCACAGAATTTTGCAAATATGATTCCGATTGAATCACCCTATGCTTTTCAGCATTTCACACAGTGTTCTTGTTCACAAGAGAAACTGAAGATATTTTTTTTCACTGGAGGCTCTTATTTTCTTAAAAGTGGAACTTAATTGCTTTTTTATTGATGCATCAGAAGCTTTTCATAATGTCAACTATGGCTTGTGGTTTAAAAACCTTAGAGAAACTCAAACTCCTACTATATTTCTTAAGGGCTTTGAAATGTGTAGACTTTATCTAGTCTGCTTTTTATGGTTATAATTCTATTTGTGTAAATTTTAGGGTTTTCTCTTACTACCTATCTATTTCACTAATACTTAGTCCATGTATTTAGTTAACTCTAACTTTATCGATTTTCCCTTATCCATATTTTGAAACACCCAAGGTTTTAGAAGAAATAGACAAATGTACTATTGTTTCAACTGCAAAATAAATTTAGGTATTCCATTCTCTTTTGCCTTAGTTTTCATTCTAGCTGTTTTGTATCATATGGCCTTTAAGCCTATAACATTTGTAATACTTCAAAGCATTTAAGTTTATGCAGATTAACATGCACTTTATTGCAACTGATGTAGATGAAACATTGGTCAGGATTGAAAATATGTTCTATACATTGTTTTTCCTTCATTTTTTCACTAAGGTTTCTATTCTGAAAGTAAACATATTTCCCAGATTATTTTGTGTTTAAATTCTTCATTATACCTTATCTTCAACAACATTTTTTTCTAAGTGTACGTAAAGAACCAGTAATGTTTTGTGGTCTTATAAGTCTCTTAGATTGACTTATTTTAAATTAGCTTTTCCGAACTGAAATAAAGGTCTTAAAATTCCACATTTTTTATCTGCTACTTGATATTTACAACATACATACCTTTGCAGTTTTATTAATGTTTTATTATAGAAATAGTCTTAGGGTACAATGTTGGAGGCTTTTTTCTAAAATAAAATACACATTTTAAGTATTCCCATTTCCTTATTAGAATAATTTAAACAGATTAGAGCTTCCAGTTCTGAATAAACTGTTAAATCAATTATACCAATACTAAGTTTTATTTATTTATTTATTTATTTTAAGAGACATTATGACTTGCATGTTCCCATGTTTCTACAGAACTTTCAATTTTGTCTGCCTTAAAAGTATATATGGCTAGGCATCTTCACAGTTTCATAGGTTAAAGTTGCATACTAGGCTAACGACCACAAGGGCCCTTATAAGCCTAGCTGTGCACCCAAATGTGACTCACAAATTTGATTTATATAGGGGGTGATTTACTGACTACCTCTGTCCATCAGACACATAGGCACCAGACCAGGAGTGAATTTGCACTCACCCAAATCTATTGCTCCAAGTTGTGCTTAAAGGGCTAGGGAAGAATTCTACTTCACATGGATGGGGAGAATATTCTAGAGAATGGGAATAATCTGAGAAACATAACTGTCTCTCCAACATGCATGAATGTGGTCACCAACATACTGAGGGGGCATTATACTCTATGGTGGGTCTGATGATGGCCAAGTACACTGGTATGATAACCTCTCTGAATATAGATGCTGTGACTTTACCTATCAGTTTAGCAACATAGAAGGATTCTCTTATTACCTTGGACACGTGGTTTGAAGGCTAGGTTACTATCTATATGAATTTGTAGATCCCTGACTAGTGAATTTACTTTCACTAGGGGAAATTTATTGATGATGTAGTTGATGGGGTTGACTGATCTGCCAAAAGGTACTATAATTCACTGATGGCCTCTGTCAATGTTTGTTTAGTTAAGTTCGTATGTTCTATGTTCTTTATCAAGGAAGTACTTTGTTAAATAGATTAATTAATTCCAATGGTGTCTCCTGTTTTTAAAAGATAAGATTTGTAATTTTATGAATATTACCTGCATGCTTTCACACCAAATCTGTAAGACGAGTAGCTTTCCAATAGACTATTTAGCTATAATAAACATTATCACACTATTTCTATAGCCATAATATTTAATAAGAACAGTATTGTGAAAAGTCATAATTTTTTTTGACAATATTAGAAAAGAAAATCAAATTTCTGAAATTCTACTGTTAAATACAAAGATAAGTTTTACAATTTTTCCATGTGAGAAGAGTGCTGAATTTCTGAGGTTATGCTAGACTGGGATACGCTGTGGAGACAGTCATGTCAACTTATCCCTTTATCAAAATATCTTCTTACTCATTTTATGATGTAACAAACTGCTTGTCAACAAAGCTGTCCTCTTATATCTCACATTTTAATGATACGTACACAACATGTCTGCCTTCCAATACTGACACTTTACATATATGCTGGGGTTGTATGTGCTATTCCACCGTGTTGTTAACTTTCTGTAAAACAGCAAAACTTTCATTTGATAAGTATTCAACTGTTATGCACCTATGCTGTACTGGATTTTTGCATGATGATATTTCATTGAAAAACAGAGCCAAGTTTATGAATCAGTTTGCCTTAACTAAATATAATTTAGCAATTGGATGCACCCTAATATTGTTTTTATTGCTGTTATAGCCCTCTCATCTTGTGGTAGCATCCCTAGACTCACTTTATGCTCTGATACAACAAACTCACCTTTCTCCAGATATATTTCAGATTAGGGTTGTTGTGGATGATTATTTGGTATTTGCTTGTAGAAAAGCTTGGCTGACATATTTTTGCTCAAATAATCAGTCTTTTCAAGTCCTAGCTCAGAAACCTCAATTGTACCTATATTTATACCTATAGTTGTATTATCGTTAAAGAATCAGCTGATCCTGTTCTGCTTTTCTCCATATACCTAAAATGAATATAATAAAGAATCCTGAATCCATAGTCAATCCCTGCACTACACCAGCAGATACTTTGCTTATTGCTACCACAACCCCTGTATCCTATCCTTCAAACATGTTGTTGCCCATTTCCTCAATCACATCTCTGCCCCCATCTCCTGCAGTCTGCATACCAGATACATGTGTAGTACCTAATCAAAGGCCTTGCTGATCTCCATGTAGTCTACTGATATCAGTAGTCATCTGTCAGGTTAGTTCTCTTGTAATGCTGTCATAAATCTGAATACAAGTAGAATAACACCAAGAAAACATCAATTAGACAGAATTAAAACGCAATTAGGGCAAGAAGTATCACTAGCAGAAAAATATAGAAAATAGAATAAACCATGAAAAATGCTTAGAAAGATATGATAAGTGCATTACATAACATCAAAACAGACCAGGATTTATCTAACACCATCTCCAGTAATAAACTAATAATATTGCCACACACAGAAAAACTCAATAGGTATATAAAGGAAAAGTAATGCAAACTTGTAATCAATGACCTAAAAAGAGTTACAGGAAATTGGAAACTACCCCAAAACATTGGAGAATTATTATTTATGAAGATGCTTTTGAACATAAAGATGTTGAATGGATAATGTAGCAAGTATGAAGCAAGAAGTGTGATCACAGACTTTATAAAATGGAGGGAAGTAAAAGCCATGGCTAGATACTGCATTCAATACCTAGCTAAAGCTATATACATCTTTGCATAATAGTTTAGCTTTGAGTAAGATATTACGTATATGCATATCCTGAATGAACACAGTCAACAATAGGGAAACTATACTCCTCATTAAAAGTGAACTGGTAAACCATTCTAAGCATCATAGACCAATAACCTGTATATACTGGAATTGATACAGAATGAGATTAGGGTCATTTAGATAAAAAATAATCATGGCAATAGAAGAGAAAGGTAATAAACTGAAAGTGTAAGAACTAGGAATCATTTATTACTTACAAAAAAAACACATATCAGAGAACAGTGCAACAAAGGTGGACCCAAGTATGGCATCAATTGATGACAAAAAAAGCATTTGACAGTATTCCTCATTTGCAGATAATGGAATGCTTGCAGATATATAAAATATACTATATATAGAAAAATTACATAACTGTCACTATGAAACAGTGGTAAACAACTTTACAGCTGGGTGATGATGGGTAAATCACTATCTCAGGGATAAAAAACAAAGAGGGCTATTCTGGATAGACTATTTGTCAGTTCCACTTATTTACCTGGTCCTAAATCTATTAATTTGCTTTCATAATTGGCTAGTAGTATATAGTTCTAGCCTGACTTAAAGAAAACAACATTGTCAAATGACATCTTACCTGCTATTGTAGATGATTTAAAACTCTTGAGCTTGACAGGCAAACAACTGAAACACAGTTACAATTGGTTAAAAAAAAAAGCTTTCCTTTCTTACCACATGGTAGGTTGCAGGAGAGCGTGTGCCCCTACAGAAATAATTAAATACATTTTTTTCTTAAATTTCTTTGAAATTGCAACTTTAAGATATGACATTCCGTGCACAAGTACTTACCAACTCAAAAATCTGAAACCAAAAATAATGTGATTTGAAGTTGATAAGTAATTCTGCAGATTCAGAGCAAATGCCTTACTCCTACGTCACGTGTTTATTGCTTTCCTCAGT
The DNA here is from genome assembly GCF_019279795.1 of Protopterus annectens. Lineage (NCBI taxonomy): Eukaryota > Metazoa > Chordata > Ceratodontiformes > Protopteridae > Protopterus > Protopterus annectens. The sequence continues at coordinate 297,645,738 of NC_056742.1, forward strand.
CTCTCATTCACATTTCTTGGTGTGAATTTTATGTGAACATACCATCTTCACTCCACCAGTATTCTCTCTCTCTTCCTCTGGCACTGTACTCTTATAAAGTCATTCTTTGAATTTGTTTGTGGTTCTCTTCTCACTCTGTCCAGTGTCAGAGTACTTGATTCCTCTCCTGTGCCTGAGACACCTTCTTCCCGCTGCATATTAGTTTAAAGGTCCTCTGCTCTGAGCACTGCTGGTATGGAGTTATCACCTTTCACCTGACATAGAGCTTGTCCCTTTCACAAGTCTAACCCTACCATCCTACCATTGTCGAGCGATTCTCTTTTTTTCCACTACTACAGTCATTCATTCTATTCTATAATCCTCTCCTTGTTTGGCGTGCTGACTGAGTCACTAAGTAAGCCTTCTGTGAATGCTATTTCTTCAGATTATTGAGCTGGCTAAAACAAGTAAAATAGAAACAAGTGTTAAGTGGGGAGAATTTTTGAAATGTTCACGGTTTCTTTAAGTATGCATACACGTGTTTCTGAATTTAATTTGTCTTTTATAATGTTTTTGCTTATTTATTTTTACCTGTTATCTTTCAGTAACAGAAAAGAGTGCATGTTTAGAAATAGCAAGGATATTTAGAGATAGCTTCTTATACAATATGCAAAACATTAGGACAAAGAAGACAGTATTTATGCTGTGATAAAGTACTGAGCCATTTGACTTCATTGTTCTGCATTTTATTACATAGCAATGTTGCAAGAAATCTTTTGTTGACATATGCAGTAAAAGGTCCCATAAAATGTTTCAGCTGCCATGACACTTCTCAATATTTGTGTGTGTGTGTGTGTGTGTGTGTGTGTGTGTGTGTGTGTGTGTGTGTGTGTGTGTGTGTGAGAGAGAGAGAGAGAGAGAGAGAAAGGAAGGAAGAGAATAATTTGGATTACATTTGTACTCAAAACAGTTTGTTATTTTTGTGGAGGAATGACATTCTTGTCAAACACAGATAAATGTAGACAATATACTTTACAAAAGTTTCATAATATTGCTTTACTTGCAGGAAAAAAACAGGCCTAAGTTACGATTGCAACCATTGTAATCTAAAGTGTTCAGAAAGACAAAAACTAAACTCTGGTGACAGTCCAGAGTTAATATTCTTTATTAAAATACTTTTACTGTTTCAGACTATATTACCAACTGTCTGACTGCTAACACAAATTTGGGACTAGATCAGATAATGTGCTGGAGGGAATTTCTTTTGATACTGAACTATAAAAAGGAAGAGCAAACACTATGATGTCCTCAGCTAGCCACAATGACATGGCAGAGGATACATTGTATAACTTTGCAATGTATAGTCCTACATTCAATGCAACAATCTTACTAGCATCACTTGTAAGTCCATTAGGTGAATATTTTAATCTTGGTGCTTGGAGAAGTGCAGAGTTTGCCCCAAAGGAGTGGAATGTGCAATTGTGGGGTGGTGATGGCATTTTATATCCAGTAAAAGCACATATCTCTGTTATTTTAGAAGTACTCACTTTTCCATAAGCGGGATAGTTGACAAATGACCATTATGTTAGAAGATGAGTAGTGCCAATGTATTATTAAAAAATAACATTAATATTAGAAAGAGATAATTTATCTTTAACATTTAAAAAACTACAATATCGATATTTTATTTAAAAAGCAATATCTATAAAACATCAGAGTATTTACAAGGAAAAAACAGTAGAAAGATAAATCCTAGCTGAACAGGTAGTTCATTCACCTCTAATGGTAGAAAATTCAGAAGGCTGTAGGCCCTTTCCTCTGCATGGATCTTTGGAACAATTCTCCCAGTACTAACAATTTAGTGAATCATAAAAAGAGTACTCCTCTCTGGAGGTACCATCCTTCAGATGAGACATTAAAATGAGGTTCAGTCTGCCTGAGATGGCAATGCCAATATTGTAAACTATAATTACAAACAGGTTTCAAGTCCCAAAATAAATTATACAGCATGTATATTGCATAATTTGATCAGGCTCCATCTGGATATATTAATAAGGCAGTAATATGGTCCCCAGGGAGTTTTAACAATTATTTTAATTTACTAGAACCATTACACATAACTTCCATATAGTACATGAAGCACTGCAATTATTCTCAAATATCAGGAAAAAGACAAGGTGCTTGACAACCTTTTGGTTCACAGCCATAAGCACTGTTAAGATTGAGTCTTATGCTAGGGATGAACAGTTGACAGTGTCAGCCAGCAAAGAATAGTGGCAGAAGGTATATCAGCTTTTAAAAGCTGTTAAGGTTTCACTCTGCCACACAAAAGTGAATGAAAAGTGTGGCAGAATAAGTGTTGGACATTTTTCAAAGCCTTCAATTTTCCGAGGTCAGAGGGATACTTGTTTTCTGTCTGCTGTCTGTTTGACAGCACTGAAGTGTTTTACTGGCTTTCAAGGATATTGAAACCTGGTAAAAATGCTGTGCTTCTATACTTTTTTTTCTATAACTAGTAGTTCATTTGTGCAGATAAAGCTCCATGCACTACAAAGAGTTTTGATTGGGTCTCACTGACTATAATACTTATCATATGCTGTTGGCTTCAATTGTTCCAGTAAGTTGTGATGATCACAAATCCAATCATACTTATTTGTGTCTAGAACCACTGGGTTATTAGGTATTTGGCACTTTTTCCTACTAACAAGTTTTAAAACTGCAGAGCTCTCACACAAAAGTAGACATACATGAGGGGTTTTATCTGTTTCATCACAAAATAATTTATGTTCATTTATGTTCATTTAAAAAATGTCATTTGTTCTTTGGCAAAAAACTTTTTATGGTCTAGTTTCCAACAAAAATCTTGCACGCAAAATAACACTGGTTGACATCTATTTGTATGTACAACTTTCTTTCCATTTATCTATCTATCTATATCTCCATATCTATCTATCTATCTATCTATCTATCTATCTATCTATCTATCTATCTAGCTATAAATGATATTGTAGTTAATATATTAATACAAAGAGGTAATGAGTTTAAAAAGCAGAAGACATTGAGGGGGTTAATTTCAGTTTGGGTAGTTTTAAAAGTTTAGGATTGAGATTTGATGGCAAACATTGAGAATAGAGTGAAACCAAAACTTAGTTTACAAAAAAAATGGAAAATGGTAACACACTGTTAATGTACATAATAGTGTAGGTAATAATATTTTTTCCGTAAACTGTATTATTTGCATCATGCAAGTCTGTATCTCCTTATCTGAAACCTCGCATCCATACTCCATATAACAACCATCTGCTATTCAGATGAGATAATAAACTGAGCTCCCATCTGCATGAATAGGTGACAGCTCTTAGGAATATAAAAGATTCCATGGCACTTATTGTAAAAAATATTTTGTTAATTTACCATGTGCCCTGCTCATATTTTTCCTAGTCAATATGAAAACCACCTTTGGTTTTCCCTGAAAAGAAGACACAGGCTCAGTGGAAGTAACCAGTCAATGAAGAATGAATAAATAAACACACAAATACATAAAACAAAGTTTTATGACATAACATTTGTTTTTTTAACAAAACAGCTAAAAATAAGCCCCATGTTCTAGCCATTTTCCAAATCCAATTACCTTCTCCATTGTTTCCTCTGTTTACAATCATATAATTTCTATCTTCCTAATACAAAGAATGCAACCTTACTGTGTATTAGAACTGTTACTTTAGATTTCATACAAATAATCCAAAAATAATATACAGTAAAACAAGACTGGATGAATCATATAAACTACCTTTTTACTTTAACTAGGAAACGTAACTCATTTTATTGTGAGTAATTTCCACATGTGATCCTAAAGAAAATCTGTATCATCTTATTTTTTTAAACATTGTTGAACCACAAATAAGCTTTGAAGCTGTCTAAACAAGCTTGTTTTTGTCATGTACTTTAGTATTGTGTTACCGTATTTCCATTATTTCTAGACTAAGTTTCTATGTCTCTATTTAATCCCAAATTCACCTCCAAATGCCTGCCCCAAAGTTTCAAGACTATCTGAATAGATATTAAACCCTTCAATGTTGTATTCTGATCCAAAACCATGACACTTCTTTTTTTAATACATAAACAATTTTGCTTCAAAGCAATATTATCATTCTCCATCACCTACTTGGAGTTCAAGAGTTTTTTTTTTCTTAACGCATAATTTCAGATCATTTGCATTTGATAAAATAACCAAGAATTTATTCCACCCCTCTCATCATACACACAAAAATCTTTTAATCTGTTAAACAGCATATTGTTAAAATCATACAGTACCTAAATAAGCCAGAAATGAGAGTGCTACCCTCTGCTACACCTCTATTTAGATCAACTTATTGTCTTGTGTCGCCTTACCCACAAGATACACATTTTAGTATAATTAATTAATCTTCTTAAAAATTAACCTCTCGAACCATAAAATTGTTATGTTTCTTGCAAATGCATATAACACACTTTGTCTATCATTTCATTAATATCTACCTCATTAAAAAACCTCACAAAAGGCACAAAATATCTTGAATTTTCAATCTTGGTAATGGTCTAGACACCTGCAATTTATTGCTTATGTGCATTACAGTTCTTACATGAATAACCTTATAATCAAACGTCATTAAAATATAGACCTCAAACTTTCTAATTTCTCATTTGAGCTTTCTTCTGCAAAAACTATATCCTCTCTGAAATAAATAGACATTACTCCCTCTGCCTCTCATATACCATTTAGTGAATAGTTTCTAAATATATCTAATTGCTGCTTCTTCAGAATTGTGTATACAGTTCCATCAGGACACAGGGTGTAGAGTCCTTTAAGTAGGTTTAAAACAATAAACCCTTAGTGGAAAAAATATTTTTATCTATGATTTCTACTTCTACTGATGGGCGTGCCTTCATTGAAGGTTGGGTGTCGAGCTGGCAACTCAGCACTGTGAAAATCTACTGTCAATCATTAGCGGACTGGAGTTCGCTGCGGCGACCCCTAATGGGGAAAGCCGAAAGACAACAACAACCACATTTCTACTTCTACTGATGTCACCGCCATACATATTTTGGTTTTATATCCCCTGTTTTTACCAGTTGTCTCTTAACCCCCTCAAAAAAAAAATTCTGTAAATTTCATCACTTCCTTATAACTCTCCAATCTTGAGCCATCCTCACCTGATATGGTTTCAGTATATTGTTTCTACTCTTTCAATATATGAAATAATAATGGAGAGACACCCTCCTGTCTTTAATCATAAAGAACTGTTAATTATGTCATCATTTTTTCTTGACATTTTTTAACATTTAACTCATTAGCTTGCCTTGCTTCTTCTTCATTAGAACTCTTCAAGAAAACACCTTTATCACACTATTGTAACCTTATTTCCTCTTATTTCCTATTATTTTCCCATCATTTACTTTTAGCCATTCCCTTCTGTACTCATTCATCAATTTACTTTGCAAGGGATATTAAAAGTCTGTTCACTTGTCACAGAAACACGGTAATCTTAAGTGATCTTCTACAACTCTGTATAAATACATTTGTACTTTTTCTTGTACTCCCAGAAACATCTAATACATTTCTGTGGATGGTGGTAGGTGTTTTGCTTTTGCTCTCTTATACACTTCTAAAGTATTTTGGTAATATGAAAATAATATTTTAATAATTTCTACATGTACTTCTGGTAAATGTTTAAGAGCTAGTAAAAAAGTCATTACATGTTTCAGTCCTTCTCTCATTTAAGGTTGTAAAACTCAAGCTTAAGACGTACAACTCATTTTCCTATTCAAATCTTTTATTGAGTCTTATATCGTAAGCCTCCACTTTTCTTATTCCCCATAAAAAGCCTCATCCCCCCACAAAATAAGGTTTCTTTCTTAAATATGGCTGCAGGCATTCTTATAACTCAGATCTTGAAGTAGAATACACTGTTGCATACCACATAAAAAACCTGCATTGCCTTGAATTGATCTTTATATAAATAATCAATGCCCATCCCAACAAAGGAACATACAGTTTTAATGTTTCAAATTTTACCTAATATTCTTCTTCTTCTTTTTCTTTTGGCTGATTTCATTAGGGGTTGTCACAGCAGATCGTCTGTTTCTTGCCTCTCTGGCTTTGTCTCCAAACCACCCAACCCGAGCTGGCCCTCTAATATACTAATTTCTAATCCTGTCCATCTTCACCACACCCAATGCAAATCTTAACTCTGCCACCTCCAGCTCTGACTCCTGTCTGTTCATCAGTGCCAGCATCTACAGCCCATATAGCATAGTTGGTCTCATTACCATCTTGTAGACTTTCCCTTTCACACTTACTGGTATCTGTCTGTCACAAATCACTCCTGACACTCTTTTCCACCATGCCTGCACTCTCTTTTTCACCTCTCTTCCACACTCACCATTACTCTGTCTTGTTCATTCCAAGTATTTAAACTCATCCATCTTCGCCAACTCTACTCCCTGCCTCCTTACCACTCCTCTGTCCTCCACCTCATTCACACACATATAATCTGTCTTAGTTCTGACCTTCATTCCTCCCTTCTCTAGAGCATATCTCCCTCTCTCTAGGGTCTCTTCAACATGTTCCCTAGTCTCATTGCAAATCACAATGTCATCCACAATCATCATAGTCCACAGGGACTTTTGTCTGATCTCATCTGTCAACCTGTCCATCACCATTGCGAATAAGAAAGGGCTCAGATCTGTTGCTTGATGTAATTCCACCTCCACCTTGAATGCATCCATCACTTTCACCGCAGACCTCACCACTGTCACACTGCCCTTGTACATATTCTATACCACTCTTACATATTTCTCTGCCACTCCCGACTTCCTCATACAATACCACAACTTCTCTCTAGGCACCTTGTCATATGCTTTTTCTAAGTTCACAAAGACACAATGTAACTCCTTCTGACCTTTTCTATACTTTTCCAACAACACTCTCAGAACAAACATCTGATCTAAATTTCTACTCCTGAACATATTTCATCACAAATGTTTCTAGGCAACACCTTGTAAATGTAACTGCATTATTTTATCTCATGTTCTGATAGTTTCCACACATCTTGAAAAACATTATATCTGCCTGTTTTACTCTTGTCCATTCTGTGAATCCTCATGACTTTCAAAACTCTATATACTGTTCACATTCAAAATACGGATTTTCATGCATTCCTCTGCTTTTCTGCCTTTCTTGCTTCAGTTTTACTTTGTCTTAAAGAAAGCATTATGTTCCTCTCTAGTCTCACACTCTAGATGTTTCCTTTATTCTCCTCTCACCAAGGATATCTGTTATATATTTTAACTCTCCAGAAGGTTCTGAAAGACTTTCATTAATTTACAAAATGTCAGCCTCATCCAGAGTAGTTGATTACTCATTTCACTTCTTACCTCTCTGGAACCATCAACTATTGCATTTTGAGTAAGCTATGAAAACATGTTTGGCTGGACCACAGCTGGGATACTTCTTAATGCATGGGTCCCTATTCTTACAAATTTGGCTAAATAATGTGAGGAAAATGTATGTGCATGTGCCCCACTTCCCTGCATTGAAAGCAATCCTCACTGAGCATCTATTACTTTGAACAGATATTTGATCATTCATATATTTTACTTTCCCTAGCTCTGCATACATATCTGCACTATTCTTCCCCAAAGACTATGGTGCCAATCTGTTCTTCAGCCATACTCACAGAGATGTCACATTACAATAGCTGTTGAATTCTTTACAGTCTTTCTTAGTCAGATATGCATTTCTGCAAAGTATTTGTATGCTATGATGTCTACTAAAATGAAAGCTATGCAAGTAAAACATTCAAGGACACACTAAATTTTTTGATTTCAGCTTCTTTGCAAAATTTTAGGGAGGCATCCTCTATTTCCTTATACTACTATAAATCATATGTGCTGTATCCATTGTTCTAGTGGTGATATTACAATCATCCTGAAAGCTTCCGCTATTTCCATATGCTAGCATACATTATATCTCATATAATATATAGTGAAGCTATAACATTAGCAGTGTTTCTTAGTAGTTCTCAGCGTGCTAATAAAACTGACTGTTGTAGCCTTGTGACCTCCCCCTCCCCAGCTAGTGCAGTAATCCTAACTGTCCAATAGACAGGATACATTTAATTAAAATCTCTGTGATTAAATTAACCATCAAGCAGCCATCTCAGTGCTTTCTGCCTTAGTTTGTATCACTTGAGCCCACCTGTTTATTTGCACCTCTATACATTCCCCTTCATTACTGATGCATCTCCCTACTCTAACCTGTGCACAAACTGGCTACTAATAAGCAAGTCAATGTGAAAACACACTCCCAGCCTTAATAAACTTTGCTGTCTCTTCTCTCCTTCACTTTACAGGTAGAGTATGAATTATTACTCACCCTCTCTGAGGCCTTCACTGATAGATTTCCACTGATTGCCTCTCTGATTTTGCTGGTTTCTTTGCATTCCACCTGATTTACACCCCTTGTGCTAACCCCCCCCCCAATACTAAGTCTATATTAGAATCCTGCTGAGCATGGAGACATCTTTAAATTACTAGTCTCCCACCAGGACACATGTGCTCTTCAGCAATTGAATTCTGCTTGCTGGTAAGCCATTAGACATCAGGAATTTGTTTAAAGTGTTCACATTTGTAAAGTAACACTTACTTTTTGATGCCCAGTACTCTTGTCTTGGTGGGCACTCCCCTGCTCCGTTCTCCCTCGCTAACGCTCAGGCTCTCTACACTCCCCTGCCCTGCTCCCAATTCCCTCCTACCCCCACTACCGCTACATTTATATTAATCGCAACCACACCCACAGCTCAACCTCACTTTCCCTCCACCAATCACAGCTTTCCAAGTCAGATCACATTACACCACACCCACTTGCTCCACCACAAAATACTCCCAACCACTCTCATTCCCACTAGGCATTATTACATCACCCCACACTACTTACCCATCCACATATAGTGGAACCCTATAATTGCTATCCAGCCCTCCACCTAGAAACAACTTAAACTTTATAACCATGACTATCACACAACTAAGTCTAGTCTGTCTTCTCATAATTATTTATAACTCCACAAGTTATCACTTTAGCAATATCCTAAACTTAGTAGCACAACACTATAGTATGCACTCTCATATACAGACACCACACATTATAATAATGTCTGCCCACAATTGTTCAAGAACTATATAACAGACCAATTCAGAACTAAACACATATGCTCTCATTCCTACTCAAGAAACACACAATACTTTCTCACACTCATCACTAAACTCCAACATCTGTATCACCATTGTAACATCAGGCTCACCATGAGTGGGGACATCCACCCCAACCCAGGCCCAAATCCATCCTGTCCAACACAAACTGCTCCAACACAAATGTCAGAACATAACACCCCACTATCTTCATCCTGGGCAAATCAACAACAGTATCAAAACCAACCATCTTTTAATGCTAAATATTAATATTAGAAGTATCAAAATAAAATACCTGAACTCCAGGCCACAACAGCACACTACTCCCCAGACATAGTTACTTTAACAGAAACCTGGCTAAATAAAAACATAGCTAACTCTGAAGTTCTCCCTACTGGCTACAATATCATTAGACAAGGCAGACCACTTTGTAAAGGGGGTGGAGCTGCCTTACTGTATAAGTCCAACTTAACTGTAGGTCAATTACCAAACTCCTACCCCTCCCCCAATAATTGGGGCATACTTATCTCACAACTTCAACTTCACCCTAACAAGGTCATCACCACAATTGTGATCTATATTCCACCTGGTAATACACCTGCTAGCCTTGAAGACTTTTTATCCTGGTGTTCTTCCACATACTCACAAGAAACCCTTATTCTGGGGGATTTCAACCTAGATCGGTTCACCTGTATATCAGAACCACCAAGTAATCTAATAAATCTCAATGGCTATCAGCAGCTAGTCCAAATTCCAACTAGATGTGATAAAAAATCTAAAAGGGAATCCATCCTTGACTGGGTCCTAACTAACAACCCCACATTGTATCCCCACACAGGCAGTCTCCCAGACACCTTAAGTGACCACAACATAATATACCTTATGCATAGTAAAACAAGTATATGCAAAACCACTAACTATAAATTCACTAGAAACACAAAAAAATTCTTTCCTGAGGTCCTCATTACTTTACTCTGTAACTGTGACTGGACCCCCCCCCTAAAAACCCTTCCACTTGACCAGGCTGTAGCATATTTCAACAAAACATTTCTCCAACACCAAGACGCTGTCGCTCCATTGTGCAAAATCAAGGTTAGAACCTCTACAAACCCCTTGTTCAGTAAAGAAACCAAACAAATCCTCAAATCCAGAGAGACTGCCTGGCTTTACTATAAAAAAAACAAAGAAACACAAAGCCTAACTAAGTACCAAGAACTGCACAACCATGCAAAAAAATGCATTAGGCTGGGCAAAAAATTCTTACTACTTGACATTACAAACTAAATACCATCATACCCCCCAAAATTTTGGAAAAATGTAAACCAGTTACTAAAATCCACCCAAAAGGCTACCCCAAAACCAACCACCCCTGACACTAAAGTTCCCATCGAAACACAATTTAAAGTCCCACTTTGTGAACTAAATTCTATCCTTAGTATCACAGGACAGTTCCAACCTCACTATCCCCCCCAACACAAATAACACTAATACAAGCTTTACCCTCAAAACAGTTTCCACCACTTCTATCAAAAACATGCTCTCCAAATTAGAAATCTCATCAACAGCAGTCAACCTACTCCCCAGTTATTTCCTGAAACTCACAGCAGATGCTATTGCTATCCCAATCTCCACTCTCATAAACAGATCAATTGTTGAAAACTATGTGCCCAGACTCTGGAAAATATCCTATGTTACACCCGTATATAAAGGCAGGACCTCCACTGAACTTAATAACTACAGACCCATTGCTTTACTCTCCCCCCTTGCCAAAATCCTAGAAAAATGCATCCATACCCAGGTAAAAAGTACATGCCAAACTGGGATCACTCTACCGTATCAAACCATTTATTACCAACCGACATCATTGGCTCCATTACCACTAAAGACTCCCATCTGATATCTCAACAATCTCCCACATAAGTAACACATATACAAAAATTGCCTTTCCTAAAAAACCCTGGTCCATACTTTTCTGTCTAGCCCCCTAAAACCCTTCCACTTGACCAGGCTGTAGCATATTTCAACAAAACATTTCTCAAAAAAAAAAAAAAAAAAAAAAAAAAAAAAAAAAAAAAAAAAAAAAAAAAAAGAAAAAAAAAGAAAAAAAAAAAAAAAAAAAGAAAAAAAAAAAAAGTCAATGTGAAAACACACTCCCAGCCTTAATAAACTTTGCTGTCTCTTCTCTCCTTCACTTTACAGGTAGAGTATGAATTATTACTCACCCTCTCTGAGGCCTTCACTGATAGATTTCCACTGATTGCCTCTCTGATTTTGCTGGTTTCTTTGCATTCCACCTGATTTACACCCCTTGTGCTAACCCCCCCCCCAATACTAAGTCTATATTAGAATCCTGCTGAGCATGGAGACATCTTTAAATTACTAGTCTCCCACCAGGACACATGTGCTCTTCAGCAATTGAATTCTGCTTGCTGGTAAGCCATTAGACATCAGGAATTTGTTTAAAGTGTTCACATTTGTAAAGTAACACTTACTTTTGATGCCCAGTACTCTTGTCTTGGTGGGCACTCCCCTGCTCCGTTCTCCCTCGCTAACGCTCAGGCTCTCTACACTCCCCTGCCCTGCTCCCAATTCCCTCCTACCCCCACTACCGCTACATTTATATTAATCGCAACCACACCCACAGCTCAACCTCACTTTCCCTCCACCAATCACAGCTTTCCAAGTCAGATCACATTACACCACACCCACTTGCTCCACCACAAAATACTCCCAACCACTCTCATTCCCACTAGGCATTATTACATCACCCCACACTACTTACCCATCCACATATAGTGGAACCCTATAATTGCTATCCAGCCCTCCACCTAGAAACAACTTAAACTTTATAACCATGACTATCACACAACTAAGTCTAGTCTGTCTTCTCATAATTATTTATAACTCCACAAGTTATCACTTTAGCAATATCCCTAAACTTAGTAGCACAACACTATAGTATGCACTCTCATATACAGACACCACACATTATAATAATGTCTGCCCACAATTGTTCAAGAACTATATAACAGACCAATTCAGAACTAAACACATATGCTCTCATTCCTACTCAAGAAACACACAATACTTTCTCACACTCATCACTAAACTCCAACATCTGTATCACCATTGTAACATCAGGCTCACCATGAGTGGGGACATCCACCCCAACCCAGGCCCAAATCCATCCTGTCCAACACAAACTGCTCCAACACAAATGTCAGAACATAACACCCCCACTATCTTCATCCTGGGCAAATCAACAACAGTATCAAAACCAACCATCTTTTAATGCTAAATATTAATATTAGAAGTATCAAAAATAAAATACCTGAACTCCAGGCCACAACAGCACACTACTCCCCAGACATAGTTACTTTAACAGAAACCTGGCTAAATAAAAACATAGCTAACTCTGAAGTTCTCCCTACTGGCTACAATATCATTAGACAAGGCAGACCACTTTGTAAAGGGGGTGGAGCTGCCTTACTGTATAAGTCCAACTTAACTGTAGGTCAATTACCAAACTCCTACCCCTCCCCCAATAATTGGGGCATACTTATCTCACAACTTCAACTTCACCCTAACAAGGTCATCACCACAATTGTGATCTATATTCCACCTGGTAATACACCTGCTAGCCTTGAAGACTTTTTATCCTGGTGTTCTTCCACATACTCACAAGAAACCCTTATTCTGGGGGATTTCAACCTAGATCGGTTCACCTGTATATCAGAACCACCAAGTAATCTAATAAATCTCAATGGCTATCAGCAGCTAGTCCAAATTCCAACTAGATGTGATAAAAAATCTAAAAGGGAATCCATCCTTGACTGGGTCCTAACTAACAACCCCACATTGTATCCCCACACAGGCAGTCTCCCAGACACCTTAAGTGACCACAACATAATATACCTTATGCATAGTAAAACAAGTATATGCAAAACCACTAACTATAAATTCACTAGAAACACAAAAAAATTCTTTCCTGAGGTCCTCATTACTTTACTCTGTAACTGTGACTGGACCCCCCCCCTAAAAACCCTTCCACTTGACCAGGCTGTAGCATATTTCAACAAAACATTTCTCCAACACCAAGACGCTGTCGCTCCATTGTGCAAAATCAAGGTTAGAACCTCTACAAACCCCTTGTTCAGTAAAGAAACCAAACAAATCCTCAAATCCAGAGAGACTGCCTGGCTTTACTATAAAAAAAACAAAGAAACACAAAGCCTAACTAAGTACCAAGAACTGCACAACCATGCAAAAAAATGCATTAGGCTGGGCAAAAAATTCTTACTACTTGACATTACAAACTAAATACCATCATACCCCCCAAAATTTTGGAAAAATGTAAACCAGTTACTAAAATCCACCCAAAAGGCTACCCCAAAACCAACCACCCCTGACACTAAAGTTCCCATCGAAACACAATTTAAAGTCCCACTTTGTGAACTAAATTCTATCCTTAGTATCACAGGACAGTTCCAACCTCACTATCCCCCCCAACACAAATAACACTAATACAAGCTTTACCCTCAAAACAGTTTCCACCACTTCTATCAAAAACATGCTCTCCAAATTAGAAATCTCATCAACAGCAGTCAACCTACTCCCCAGTTATTTCCTGAAACTCACAGCAGATGCTATTGCTATCCCAATCTCCACTCTCATAAACAGATCAATTGTTGAAAACTATGTGCCCAGACTCTGGAAAATATCCTATGTTACACCCGTATATAAAGGCAGGACCTCCACTGAACTTAATAACTACAGACCCATTGCTTTACTCTCCCCCCTTGCCAAAATCCTAGAAAAATGCATCCATACCCAGGTAAAAAGTACATGCCAAACTGGGATCACTCTACCGTATCAAACCATTTATTACCAGCAACGCAGTATCAGTCATTGCTCGCTCCCAACTTCTATCCACCCTACTCTATGCATCTCCCATTCTGACTAATCTCAACAGAACTGAACTAAGCAAAATGGAAGCCTGCTGTAACAGAATCGCCCGCTTTGCTGCAACTTGCTCATATAGAACTCATCACTGTACTGCTCTGAGACAGCTCCACTGGCTTGAACTCCCCAACCTCCTAACCTACAATCAGCTCTGCCTCTGTCATTCAAGGACCCCGGTTAACAAATGTAAAATAAAAAAAATAAATACATCTGCTGTATCCATTCTCCTAATGGTGATATTGCAATCATCCTGAAAAGTAAAACAATCCATGGTCAGCCCAATATGCTATAACAACAGAAAATACATCAGAAAATGCCTCTGATCCACCCACAGCAACTAGTAAGCGTGAAGTTACAAGTTCGTCTCCTCCTTGGAGACTGCAACTTATACAAACATCCTTACTCTCCTCAGATTATCGTAAAGCCTTAGCCATTCAGTTCTGATAGGAGGAGCAGGTCTTCATATTTCTTTCATCTCTCTACGCAGGAACAGCAGCATTATTTGAAAAATGTCCCCGTGGTCCAACCGCACCATTTTCCACTATGGATAAATTCATTTTGGATTCTCTTCTCCTTCTCAGTCCAGAGTCCGTCACTATCAGCATTGTGGGAGACTTCTGAGACAGCAGTTTCATATATTTTAAGTCACTTTTGAGAAAACAATTCATCTGGTTGCAAAGTCAATACCACCACAGCATTCTTTTCCAAATATCAGCAGCTGCATTAACTTGCTCCTTGTCTGCTATAATCCTAAAAGAAGTGCAGTTTACCACAACCTCTAATAAAAGAGTAGAGGAATTTCTACAATGTCCTTACAAATTGCCTTTACTCAATATTAATGCTACAGAGGGTCTTTCATGAAAACAGGTAATGCCTTGTGAGACTATCCCAGTCAACAAAATGAAATACATAAAATACTAAAATAGCAAACAGATTCTAGTATTGATTATTTCATTTCTTTTTGACCCATGTTAAACAGTACTTCAACCATTTCACCTACACTTCACCCTACAGCCTTCTCAAGTAACTAGTAATTAGTTGCTTCTGCACACCCAAAAACAATAGCAACCTTGTCTTTTTGTTTTGTTTTTACTTCCTCACAATTATTTACACTAACTGTAACACAAACTGATGCCGTTCCCTAAATTGATGACAGTGTATCTTTTAGTTTTATTCTGTTTTTTGGCATAAAATGATAAAGCAGAAATGAAAAGCAGCAAACAGATAATATCCTTGCATGCATAATGCCTCCTTCATGACTTAATATAACATGCATACAGCATCCTGCTGAAGCTTACTGACAATCCATTGTTACTGCATACTCTGAACAACTAACTTCTTAGGTTCATAGGTACATAGGTGTGTACTAGGCTAATGGCTCTGGAGCCTTTACAAGCCTAGCCCATAGGATAACCCTGGCATTTTGCCACCAGACCTTAGTTTCTAGTGCCTCTGTCGAGTAGAACCACTGGAGTGATCCCAGGGTGAATTTTCTTTTTCCCATCCGCTCGTCAAGATTTCTCTTGAAGAGGGCCAGTTAGGTGCTCTGCTTGACATGTATGGGAAGTCTATTCCATAGCATGGGCAGTCTCTGGGTTATGAACCTGTCTTTCCAGCCTGTTCTGTTGATTGTGGTAATGAGGTTGAGGTCTCTGGAGCATGTGTTGTGGAGGGATTTGGGATTTCTTTAGATGTAGCATTTCTAACAGAGCTGGGTCAGACATGGCTTTGTAAGTCAAGCAGAGATCGCCTCTAAGTAGGCAATATGAGATAGAGAATAACTGGAGTTTTTTGAGTGTGTCCATATAGGACAAGTGTTTAAGGCCTAGGATCCTCTTTCTGAGGTACTTTTGCAACTTCACAAGTAGTTGCAGGTGTCTAGTGTGGTACATGCCAAATGGGGCACTGTGCTCGATGATTGGCCTAATGAGGGAAGAGTAGAGGGAGACAATGACCTCTTTCTTCCTGGATGCAAAACCCTTAGTAATGAGATGTGCAACATAGAAGGACTTTCTGAACACAGTGGTAATGTGGTGGTCAAAAGAGAGGTTGCTGTCAACCTGTGTTCCCAGATCTCTTATAATGCCTTCTGTGTTCAGTGGACTACCATCGATGTGGTAATTCAAGGGAACTGGGTTTTTCCCAAGGGGGATGACGACCCATTTTTTGGCATTGAGCTTAAGGTCATGGTTCTGACACCAGTCGTTGGTGTAACTGAGGCATTTCTGTAGGATGTCAACATCACTTGGGGAGTTAATAATAGCTCCCAACTTGCAATCGTCTGTGAACTTTGTCAGACAGAGTCCCTTTGTGTTGGCCTGGACTTTAGAGAAATAGATACCAAATAGGAGAGGACCCAGGACCGAACCCTGTGGGACTCCACTAGTGACTGGTTGACAGTCTGACTTGGAGTCAGCTACTTTCACACTGTGGGTTCTATCTGTAAGCCAGTTTGCAACCCACCTAGTGATATAGGGGTTGATGCCTAGCTTAGTGAGTTTTTCTATGATTCCTGAGTGGGGAATGGTATCATAGGCATTGGCCAGATCAAGGTAGGTTGTATGAACCACCTAGCCTTCATCCACAGCTCTGGTGACTGACTCAAAGTCGTTGACCAAGTTCAGCAGGCATGATCTACCCTTCACAAAACCAAAATGTGTAGGATCCAGAGTTTGGAGATTCCTTATATCCTTGTTTATTAGGTCCATGATGATGCATTCCATAGCTTTTCATATCAGACTCATCAGGCTAATTGGGTGATAATTCCCGGGGTCTTTAGTCACTACTCCTTTGTGGAGAGGGATGACTGTAGCAGTGCAGCATTCAGTAGGAACAAAGCCGGAGGTGAGGCTGTGATTGAACAGGGCACACAGGTGAGGTGCCAGTTCACTCTGTAGTTCATGTAGAATGCAGCCAGGGATATTGTCAGGTTCCATAGAAGCTGTATTCTTGGCCGTGGACAGTGCTGTTTTAACCTGTGCAGCAGTAATACTGGGTGCCTGGCAATCTACTGGTATTGTGATTGGTCCTTTGGGGGGGGGGGGGGTAAAGTAAGCACTGAATTTGTCGGCCAGTATATTGGCAATATCTTTTGGCTCGGTATAGGAGGTACCATTGTGCAGTAGCTCAGAGCAAATCTGGGTTTTGCCATGGAGATTCTTTACACAGCTATAGAGGGCATTGTGGTTGTCTTTACTATCTGCTGCAATTCTGTTTTCATAGCTAGCTTTAGAGGATTTGATGAGGGATCGCAACTTGTTGTTGAGGCTGATAAGAGAGTTTTTCCAGTCTTGGGACGTCGCTTTATTCCACATCAGTTTCCGCCTTCTGTTGTAGAGTTTGTTTATGGCAGGGGACCACCAGACTGACTTCCTTTTTTTTGAGGAGAATGTCTTTGTTCTATTGGATATGGCGAGATCCATGCATTTGTGTACGTGCTCGTACAGTGCATTGGTGTATGAGTCGGTGGTCATGCAACTATTCTCCATTTGCATGGGTGCCGTAAAGTTAGCCACCTCTGTTTTTAGGAGCCCAAAGTTAGCTTTCGAGAAGTTTTTTATGGTGGTTACCTTTGTGGGTGGGGGGGGGGGTGTCTATTTCCAAGATGATTAGTTTATGGTCAGATCTAACCAGGGAGGAGTTGACTTTTGGTGTAGAGCAATGGTCGCCCATGTTAGTAATGATCAGGTCAAGGATGTTGCTACTTCTAGTGGGGGTAAGAATGAGCTGGTCCAAAGCATTGGAATTAATGAATTTCAGAAAGCATTGGGCAAGTGTATTGGTACATGAGTAGTTTTCCCAGTTAATGGAGGAGTAGTTGAAGTCGCCCAGTATGAGAGTGTTAGGCTGGACCCTAATATTCTCTAGGGTGCTTAGGAATGTGGAGTGTATGTCTTGGGACATGGTTGGGGACTTATAGCAGGCTACAACCTGAATTGATGTCTTACCCAGTATTAGCTGCACCTGAAGTATCTCAGATGCATTATGTTGGGCTACCAGTCTGGAGGTGTGCGCATCTTTATGAATATGGAAACACCACCGCCTTTGGAGCTTCAGTCCAAGTTCTGGGGCCGGAAGGTGTGGAATGAGTTATAGCCTGGTAGTGCAGGGATGCTTTCTGCTGCCTTGAACCAGGTCTCTGTTACAGTACAAATGTCGATGTTCTCCATTTTAAGGAGTGCTTCGAGTGAGTGCATTTTGAGATTTAGACTTCTAGCGTTGTGCAGCATGACTCTCAGATTGCATTTGTTTGTAGCTGTTACGGTGGTAATTTGGTCTTTGGAACACTGCCTAAATAGGTGCTATAGGGGTGGCAAGAACCTTGGCCAGTATCCAGAAGCCCAGGGATGGCAGATGCAGGCCATATCTGGAAAAGCGTCGAGGTCTGTCAATCAGAAGGCTCATCCAGACTCTGCTACACTTTGCTGTGAAGGAAAGGTTAGTTTGCTGTTATTTTTTGTATTTCTGTATTGCCTTTCTATATTTTGAATACTGTAGTTTGTTTTCTTTACCTTGTGTTTTGCTTGCATTCTGTTTTAACAGCATATTAAAACTTCAAAAGAGACCACAGCTCTCTCTGTTCTGAGTCAGGCAAAATTTTTTCCCCCTCCCACCCATTTAAGTTCTCTTGTTAAATACCACTGTCTTTCTAGTTGCCCGCCTCTTATGTTAATCTGACCATATATCTCATTTCTCTCTACTTTCACTGGCTTATGTGAGTAATCACAAAACCATCACTTTTGAAATCCCACCCCTTCAATTATTTAAATTTATTGGCCATCCTACAGTATTTCATAGTACCAAAATACAAAAGTAACCACCCTTTCAGTCCATCTTGCTGTTTTAAAAATAGTAACTCTCCACTAAACCTTAACTTTTTAAACAGGTAAAACTCAAGTTACCTACTTTCATATCTAACTTCTCTAGTGCACACTGCAGAGTGCATTCTTTTCAATCTTACCTTTAAGCATTCCTGTTACTAGCACTTTCTCTAATACCTAAAAAGATCATCTCTACTTGACTCCAAGTAGACTTTTCTCTATCTGTTAAACCTAGCACTTGCTCCTACAGTACTTATTACCTTGATATGGCACTCTTATAGATAGCACCCCAAAAGGCAAACCCCCATTTCTCGGTCACCCACGTCCCCGAATCTCTTTTAAAGTTTTTGTCTAGTCCTTCTAGCATGTCGAGGATCAGTTGCTAGTGTCCTCTCCTGCTCAGCTGGTGAACCTGGGAATATTGAGGCAATGTTACAATTGCCTCATGTACACAGACAACCCTCTCCTCCTCCCACAAAACACAAATACATGCGAGATGCAACTATACGGCCAAACTGGAGGCTGAGCTCTCTCAACATAGGACTGGCAAGACCAGTCAGGAGGAGAAGGTTACCACACACACTATAGACCCAGTCTCACATAGTACCATCACAACCTCAAATCATACACATAAACACACAAAGACATACTCGGCGGCTCTGATCAAAAATCTACCAAAACAGCAGAGGCCACCAAAGCAGACACCCAAACAACCACCACCTCAGAACACAACACCTGCAACACATAGACCTCACAGTCAGAGTGTCAAACAGTCACAGCCCTTAAGGCCAAACACAATGCCAGACACACTAGTCATTGGTGACTCCATAGTCAGACACGCTGACGTCCCGCTCACCAGACTGAATAAGGAGAAGGTCACAGTAAGCTGCCTGTCGGGCGCTAGAATCCGACACATAACGCAAGCACTCAGGTCTCTCAACAGCAGGTACAAATACGACTCAGTCATTGTCCACGCTGGTGTAAACGACCTGAGACGTACCTCCTTGGACTACATGAAAAGAGACATTGAGGAGCTCTCTGATTATGTAGCCCAGGCAGGTATGACCCTGACCTTGAGCAGTATCCTACCTTCACCAAGAATGATGCCACAATACAGAGATAAGATGATCAGCTTTAACAATTGGCTTAAACTCTGGTGTCATTCAAAGGGGATCCAATGTCTGTCTGCCTGGGATGACATGCTGGACAAGCCACGCTGCTTCGCAAGGGATGGCTTGCACCTGTCACCCTGGGATTCCGGATATTGGCAAAGGCTCTTGCCACCCCCATAGTGCCTTTTTAGGCAAGGCTCAAATTCTAAACCTACCACCCTAGAACACAAAAAGGAAAAACTAAGGGTAATGCTGCTCAATGCCAGAAGTCTAAATCTCAAAATGCACGCACTCGAGGCCCTTCTCAGTATGGAGAACATCGATGTCTGTGCAGTGACAGAAACCTGGTTCAAGGCTCCTGAGAGCACCCCAGCACTATCAGGTTTTACCTCTTATCATGCGTTCCGCCCCAAAATCCGGACAATACCAAGAAAGGAGGGGTATCCATATTCATCAAGGACACCCACACCTCAAGACTGGTGGCAACGCATCGATGCATCGGAGACCATCCAGGTGCAATTAACCATAGGCAAGACTGCTCTGCAAATTGTAGCATGTTACAGGCCACCCTCACAAACTCAGGAACCTCACATGGCCTTCCTGAAAACACTAGAGGGATAAATGTATCACCAAACACCATCATACTAGGTGACTTCAATTACCCTAATATAGACTGGGAACACTACTCAAGCCCAAACACCCTAGCCCAAAAGTTCCTGGAATTCATAAACTCAAATGCCATGGAACAACTAGTCACCATCCCCACAAGAGGAGAAAACATACTTGATCTCATCATCATGAACATGGGAGCACAATGTTCAACACTGGAAGTATACCCCTCACTGGTGAGATCAGATCACAAACTAATCTCGCTGGAGGTCCTCATCCCACCCCACCTGAAATAAAAAGACCACAGTAAAGAACTTCTCGAAGCCGACTTCACACTTCTAAAGACTAGTGTGGTCTCCTTTAAGGCCCCGAAATGCGGAAAACAGTACTCAAGCCGCTGAATCACTTACAAATGCCTTCTACCAGCACCTGCAGGACTGCATGGATAAGGCAATCCCAAGCAAAACAAAGACTCTTTGTACCAAAGGCAAGCGTCCAGTCTGGTGGACCCCAGCCATAAACAAACTCTACAACAAAAGGAGGAAGCTACTACAAGATAGAGCAAAATCCTTAAAAAGTAAGACACCCTTGATCACTATAAGTAAAAAACTAAGAGCTCTCATAAAATCATCCAAAGCAAATTTTGAGAGAAAAATAGCTAAAGACTCAAAAGACAATCATAAGGCCTTCTTTAGCTATGTTAGAAACCTGGGAGGAAACTCCCAGATATGCTCAGAACTAGTTCAAAATGATGTGAAGATTACTGATCCTACAGACATTGCCAACATACTGGCTGACAGGTTCAGTGCAAACTTCTCCCCCCCCCAAAAGGAGAGATATCTATACCAAGCGATTGCAGCCCCCAAACATCTCCAACGCCCAAGTGAGAACTGCTCTCTCCAAAGCAAAAAACACAGCATCCATGGGACCCGATGGTGTCCCCGGCTGTGTGCTCCACGAACTCAACGAGGAATTAAACCCACAGCTAGGACAGCTGTTTAATCATAGTCTTACCTCTGGATACGTACCCAGGGAGTGGCGCACTGCAACTGTGGTCCCACTTCACAAAGGCGGTGCCTCCACCGACCCTGGAAATTACCGGCCCATTAGCTTGACAAGCCTTATCTGCAAAGCCATGGAGAGAATCATAATGAACCTCATAAATAAAGACATAGGGAATTTGCAGACTTTGGATCCATTCCAGTTTGGCTTTGTCAAAGGCAGATCATGCCTTCTAAACTTGGTTGACTTTTTCGTTGATGAGGGAAAGGCAGTCCATACAGCCTACCTCGATCTGGCGAAGGCCTTCAATACAATACCCCACTCGGGTATCATTGAAAAACTCATCAGCTTAAATGTTAACCCATACATCACAAGATGGGTTGCAAACTGGCTGAGTGACAGAACCCACAGGGTCAGAGTTGCTGGCGCCATGTCAGACTCAAAGCCTGTCACAAGTGGTGTACCACAGGGCTCAGTCCTGGGCCCACTCTTGTTTGGCATCTACTTTTCCAAGTACAAGCAAACACAGGAGGGTTATGGCTGACAAAGTTTGCAGATGACTGCAAACTGGCGCCATAGTAGAAAACACATCTGACACAGATATCCTTCAGAAGGGTCTCACAGAAACGGATAACTGGTGCCAGAGCCATGGCCTAAAGTTAAATGCCAAAAATGCATAGTCATACCCTTCGGGAAAAACAAGGTTACCCCTAGCTACCAAATAGGTGGCAATCCACTGAGCACAGAAGAAGTTATCAGGGACCTGGGGACCCAGGTTGATAGTAGTCTGTCATTCGATACCCATGTAGCTAAAGTAGTTAGGAAGACCTTCTACATTGCCCACCTTATCATGAAGGGATTCTCATCTAGATCAAGGGAGGTCATAGTCTCCCTATACTCATCACTCATCAGACCAATGATTGAGTACAATGCCCCATTCGGAATGTATCTGACCCGACACTTGCAGCAGCTGGAGAGGCCACAAAAGTTCCTCACCAAAAGGATAAAGGGTCTCAAACATCTGTCCTATGCTGCCCGACTGAAAGAACTCCAGCTCTATTCAGTCGCTTACCGCTTGCTCAGAGGTGACCTTTGCCTAACATACAAGGCCATGTCAAACCCAGATTTGATGAATATGCTTCACCTCAAAGAGCTAGATCTGTCAGAGCCACAAGGGCGGGAGACTTAAACCTCGACACGGCTATTAATAGGACGTGCTGGAGGGATAGATTCATCACCCAAAGACTCCCTATGCTGTGGAATAAAATGCCGGTATATGTGAGGCAGAGCACCTCGCTGGCCTTGTTCAAGAGAAATCTTGACCAATGGATGGGAGATCGCAGATATACCCCAGGGATTACCTCAGTGTCACTGCTCGACAGAGGCACAGCAAAATAATGGGTATAGTTCCCCATACTAAAGGGGTGGCGTAAGCCACAAAACTATGGGCTAGGCTTGTAAATGCCCTCGGGCAGATAGCCTAGTATGAACCTATGAACCTATGAACCTATGTCATCCCAGGCAGACAGATACTGGATCCCCTTAGAATGACACCAGAAACTTAGCCAAATTGTTGAAATCAATCATTTTCTGCTTGTACTGTGATATAATTCTGGGTGATGGTAGGATGCTGCTCAGGGCTAGGGTCATACCTGCCTGGGCTACATAATCCAAGAGCTCCTCCATGTCTCTTTTTCAGTCCAGGGAGGTACATCTAAGGTCATTCACACCCACATGTACAATGACAGAGTCATATTTGTACCTATTGTTGAGGGACCTGAGTGCGTATGTTATGTGGCAGATCCTGGCATTTGACAGGCAGCTGACTGTTACTTTCTCCTTATTCAACCTAGTGAGTGGGACATCAGTGTGCCTCACTATCGAGTCACATATTACTAGTGTGTTGCGCATGGTGTTTTGCCTTAGGGGTTTTGGTTGAGTGGCACACTGTTTAGGAGAGTTATGAGTTATGTGTTAGTGTTGTGTTGTGGTGGTCGGTTACTTTTCTGCCTTGGAGGTCTCTGCTGTTTTTGTAGATTTTTATTGAGATCCTCCATGAAGGTGGGTGTGTGGTGTGTGTTTTTATGTCAAGGCAGTGCTGGTGTGTGTTCTGGAGGGCTATGTGTTCCATGTGGGGTGGTGCAAGTGTTGACCTTCTCTTCTTGACCAGCTATTCTGGTCTTGGCTGGAGAGTGCGTGGCTTCCAGTTTGGATATATGAGTGCATCTCTCACAAGTCTGAGTGTTGGGAGGTAAGAGGAGAGGGTTGTCAGTGTAGATGAGGATGCCTGAGTTCAGCAGGTTAATAGGAGAAAGCACAGGGAACTGACCTTTAGACATGCCTGAAGGGGTGGGCATTAATAAATACTGGAGCTGTTTCCTTGTAGAATGTTTAGTGCTGGTAGCACTTTTGTGTGCTACAATAATTGGTACAAGAAGTCTGGTAAAGTGCTAAACTAATAAGTTAGTAAAAGTGCAGGGGAGGAGAGAACTAGCAGATCTAAGGGAAAAATTGAAGAGCAGACTTTGGCACCACTCAGAAGCTTACAAACAGTCCTGGATACAGCAAAGCTGTATCTGGACTAGATTAGTTACAGGAAAGGTGTGAAATAAGCACAGATGTGGCTTTTAAACCAGAAAGTTGAAAGAGATGGAAACAACTGCCCAAACGGCCAATAAGCTACTATTTCTGGGCCAGAAACCACTCCTCCTGTTGTAGATAGGCTATCTAGTGCTTACCATTCCCACTGATAAGCTAGAAGGCTTCCCTCCAACACAGAAAGGCTTGGGGGAGCTCAGAAGCTTATAAACAGTCCTGGATACAGCAAATTTGTACCTGGACTAGACTAGTTACAGAAAAGGCAGGAAACAAGTGCAAACGTGGGCTTTTAAACCAGAAAGATGAAAGAGATGGAAAAACTGTCCAAACGGCCAATAAACTTCAATTTCTGGGCCAGAAACCACTCTTCTTATGGTAGATAGGCTACCTAATGCTTACCACTCTCACTAATAAGCTAGAAGGCTTTCCTCCAACACAGAAAGGCTTGAGGGGCTCAGAAACTTACCAACAGTCATGGATACAGCAAATCTGTATCTGGACTAGACTAGCTACAGGAAAGGTGAGAACAAGCACAAATGTGGGCTTTTAAACCAGAGAGTAGAAACAGATGGAAAAACTGCCCAAATGGTCAATAAACTGAGTAGAAAGAGATGGAAAAACTGCCCAAATGGTCAATAAACTACACTTTCTGGGCCAAAAAACACTCCTCTTATGGTAGATAGGCTACCTAGTACTTACCACTCCCACTGATAAGATAGAAGGCTTCCCTCCAAAACAGAAAGGCTTGGGGGGCTCAGAAGCTTACCAACATTCCTTTATACAGTAAATCTGTACCTGGACTAGACTAGTTACAGGAAAGGCGGGGAACAAGGGCAAATGCGGGCTATTAAACCAGAAATTTGAAAGAGATGGAAAAACTGCCCAAACCACCAATAACTACAATTTCTGGGCCAGAAACCACTCCTCCTGTGGTAGATAGGCTACCTAATGCTTACCACTCTCACAGATAAGCTAGAAGGATTCCCTCCAACACAGAAAGGCTTTGGGGGCTCAGAAGTCCACCATACCCATTTACAAAGGAGGTAACTCCACTGACATTATAAACTTCACACCCATCCCGATCCTCTCACCATTCTCAAAAATACTGGAAAAATGCACACATAAGCAAATCATGAAATACCTTCTTCAGGAAAAAATGCTTACACCTACCTGTATAACTACTATCCTAACATACAATGGAAAAATTACCACTAGAAATCAGGTCCCTCAAACATCCAAATCAATTCAAAACTGGCGCTAGAACATACCTACAATCTCACTGGTCTTGCCTTGGCACCCATCCTCCCTGAACCACCTTACTATCCTATAAGTCACTTTTACAACCTGTCCTCTCTTCCTTATATAATCTGTTTCACTCTAGCCTTTTAAACATGTATAATCACCAAAAATACACATCTTTTTTAGATCTTAACCTCTTTAAAGTATCACTGTACTTCACCATCTCTCATTTCCACTTCTGATGTAATATATCTAATGAAATAACTACAAACACTATGGAATAACCACCTTAAAGGATCACTCTTCTTCACCAGCTCTCATTTCCACTACTGATGCAATATATCTCATAAAATAACCACAAACACTATGGAATAACCTCCCTAAAGTATGACTCTTCTTCACCATCTCGCATTTTCACTTCTGATGTAATATATCTCATGAAATAACCACAAACACTATGGAATAACCTCCTTAAAGTATTACTCTACTTCTCCATCTCTCATTTCCACTTCTGATGTAATATAACTCATGAAATAATCACAAAGACTATGGAATATCCACCTTAAAGTATCACTGTACTTCACCATCTCTTATTTCCACTTCTGATGTAATATATCTCATGAAATAACCACAAACCCTATGGAATAACCTCCTTAAAGTATCACTCTACTTCCCCATCTGCCATTTCCACTTCTGATGTAATATATCTCATGAAATAACAACAAACACTATGGAATAACCACCAGAAATTATCACTATACTTCACCATCTCTCATTTCCACTTCTGATGTAATATATCTCATGAAATAACCACAAACACTATGGAATAACCATCTTTAAGTATCACTGTACTTTACCATCTCTCATTTCTACTTCTGATGTAATACATCTCATGAAATAACCAGAAACACTATGGAATAACCTCCTTAAAGTAATACTGTACTTCACCATCTCTGACGTTCTACTTCTGATGTTACATATCTCATGAAATAACCACAAACACTATGGAATAACCTCCTTAAAGTATCACTGTACTTCACTATCTCTCATTTCCACTTCTGATGTATCGTATCTCATGAAATAACCACAAACACTATGGAATAACTTCCTTAAAGTATCACTGTACTTCACAATTTCTCATTTTCATGTCTGATGTAATACATCTCATGAAATAATAACAAACACTATGGAATATCTACCATAAAGCATCACTGTACTTCACAATCACTTATTTCCACTTCTGATGTAGTATAGCTCATGAAATAACCACAAACACTATGGAATAACCTCCTTAAAGAACACTCTACTTCACCATCTCTCATTTCCACTTCTGATGTAATATATCTCATGAAATAACCACAAACACTATGGAATAACCTCCTTAAAGTAATACTGTACTTCACCATCTCTCATTTTCTACTTCTGATGTTACATATCTCATGAAATAGCCACAAACACTATGGAATAACCTCCTTAAAGTATTTAATTATTTATTTATTTATTTATTTATTTTATTTTACATTTGTTGACCGGGCTAGTCCAGCTGGATATATGTCCATTTTCAGTGGAGGCCCAGGGATTAAAGCTCCATTGGTTAAAACAAGATTAGAGAATACAAATACACAACAGACAAAAGCATTAAGCATAAAAGATAAGAAGATTTTAGTATAAGTAATATACATTTAGGAGTAAAAAAAATATCCATAACAAGAAAAAATTCAAGGGAATGATTAAATACTTTCAGTATGGAAATTTGATAGTATCAAAACATAAAGAGAATCATACATTGTCTTGAAAATAAGGTAGACAACATAAAAAACAATACAATATATATGAGATCAGTTATATCTACAAAGATATGATGTCAGAGGAAGTCAGTCAGGATACCGTAGCAGAGAAGGAAGTATTGTGGTAGAGGAAAGGAAGAAGGAAGGTTAGTCAGGGTTGGTACAGGAGCAAAGCCAGTATTTATTAAGATGGATTTCCAGTTGTTTTTTAAAGAGTGGAAGAGTGGCCAAAGAGGAGATATTTGATGGGAGGTTGTTCCATATTTTGCCAACTGAGTTGGAAAAAAGGCAATTACCTGCAGAACTAATGGGTTTGGTACTATTAACTAGTAGTTTGTCTGAAGAACGTAGTTGTTTCAGGTTGTTGTAGGGAGTCAAGAGATTACTGAGTATTGGTGTTTTAGATGGTTGATATAGAATTTTGTGGGCTATTAAGAGCTGTTGATAACTGAGCTTGTTTGGAAGTTCAAGCCAGCCTAGTTGCTTTAAGTTTAGACAGTGGTGAGTTCTAAACTGGGATCCTGTGGCAAATCGAGCAATAGTATGGTAAGATGTAGCAAGTTTCTTAAGGTTACTTTTAGAGAGATTAGTAAAAATAGGGGAAGCATATAGAAGGGTAGAGATAAGGTGAGATTGGGCTAAGGTGGTCCGGGCTTCAGGTGTAAGGAAGGGTTTGATTCTGTACAGGGATCCAATCTTTTTATTAACTACTTTTATTGTGTTGTTGATGTGACAAGCATAGTTGAGATTATTGTCAATAGTAACACCTAGCAGTTTTGTTGAAGAATCAGGAGAAATCTGAGTGTTATCAGTGGAAGTAATAGAGAAGTTTAGAGAAGTAGATTTACGGGTAGGTGAGAATAGTAATAATTTGGTTTTCTTAGGGTTAAGGAGTAGACAGCGGTCAGAGAACCACTGTTCAACAGTGGAAAAGGCTTTTTGAGTAAGAGACTGAAGTTCAGTTTGAGAGGAAGCAGTGCAAATTATAGTGGAATCATCTGCATATTGTATGCAGGTAGTGCTAGGGATAGCTGATTGGAGGTCATTAATAAAGATAGAAAATAGAAGTGGGCCTAGGATAGACCCTTGAGGTACTCCTAAAGAGATAGGAAGGAGAGAAGATAGTGAACTTTTCCAGAGAACTGCCTGATGACAGTTTTCAAGATAAGAAGTAAACCAAGTTAAGGAAGAGGGATGTAGTGCAAGAGATTTTAGTATGTGCAGAAGGAGTTTATAATTAACCATGTCAAAGGCTTTTGATAGGTCTATGAATAGAGAAGATGTAAGTTTATTATTGTTACGGTTATAGTTGATGGTGTTGGTAAAGGAGAGTAATGCCGTGGTAGTACTGTGGGAAGGTCTAAATCCATGCTGAGTATTAGCAAGTAGTTTATTATGGAGGAGGTGGTTAAGTAGTTGTTTATGGATACATTTTTCCATAATTTTGGCTAAGGGAGAGAGGAGTGCTATGGCAAGAAAGTTAGAGAAGTCATTAGACTTGCCTCCTTTGTGTAAGGGAATGATGGGGGATATCTTCCAGATAGAAGGGAAAATACCTTCCTTTACAGATCTATTTATTAGGATAGAAATTGGGTAAGCAGTGGCTTTTGCTCCTATTTGCAGGAATTCTGCAGGAAGCTTGTCTGCAGATGGGGAGGTAGGTTTAAGTTTTTGGATTAGAGATTGAATATAGGAGGTAGATACAGGTTGTAGGTGAAGTGGAGGAGGAGTGGTTTTTAAAGTAGGTGAGAGAAGTTTAGAAGTGTCACGAGATAGGTGGTTTGCAAGAGTTTGTATGGTATTGGTGAAGAAAGAATTGAAGTCATTGGCTATTTGTGTGGGATTGTCAGGGTCAGAATCATGAGGGTTGGGTGTGATAGCCTGGCCTGGGGTTAGAAGATTATTAATACTGTTCCAAAATTTTTTAGGTTCCTTTTTGGTGGTTTTCTGTAATTGAAAGTAATAGTTCTTTTTATCTGTCAGAATAGCTTTTTTGGTGCTGTTTCTCAGCTCCCTAAAGTTTTGGTGGTCAGTTTGTTTTTTGGTAGACCGCCATTTATCCCAGGATTTATTTCTGAGAATGATTTTTTGCTTAGTATTCTTGGTTAGCCAGGGTGCTGTTTTAGTTTTGGTTCTGATGGTACGACTTGGGGCATGGTGATCTAGGATAGATAGGAATGATGAATTGAAGTATTCCACTGCTTCATTCAGTGGGAGATGTTTTAGTGGGGCCCAATTACATTGTGAAAGTTCAGCTTGAAACTGAGCAGGGTTAAAATGTTTTTTAGTACGTAGGGTTTTGAAAGTGGTAGGTAAGGTTAGGTTAGTTTTGTATCTAATGATATAGGTTAGAGAGTGATCACTAAGGTCATCAGGAAGGGTGCCTGATTGGTAGGTTTGCAAGGGAGTATTAGTAAGAATCCAGTCTAAGGTGGTTTCCGTATTGTTTGTTTTATTGGCTCTGGTGGGACTATTAATGAGTTGTTTAAAGCCATAAAGGTTGATATGGAAAATGGGGTTAGTACTGTTACAGGAATGCCAATCTATGTTAAAGTCTCCTAAGACTAGTGTTTCTTGAGGGAGTTTGGTAGAGAGTTGTTTAAGGATATGTTCAAGGGTGTTGATATTATTTCCAGGAGGGAGATATGCACAAATGAGGTTTATGGATTTAGTCGTATTGACTAGAAGTTTAGAGCTAATTACTTCAGCATTATTGTCTTGGGTAAGAGTCAGGTCTAAAGTAATAATTTGGAGTTTTGTTTTATACAGAATTGCTACCCCTCCTCCCTCTTTGGCAGTGCGATTGAGTCTAATAATGTTATAACCAGGTGGGGTAATTTCAATGTCTTTAATTGAAGGCTTCAGCCAAGTTTCAGTTAGGCATAAAATATCAAATTGATGGGTTTCTAGTAGGGCATGGAGTTGACTAATTTTATTACAAATACTACATACATTGAGATGGGCAATGGAGAGTGAATTGGAGGGTTTAGACAATGAGAGAGATAAAGGTTTGGTTTGTATTTGTTAAGTATGACTCTTCTTCACCATCTCTCATTTCCACTTCTGATGTAATATATCTTATGAAATAACCACAAACACTATGGAATAACCTCCTTAAATTATTACTGTACTTCACCATCTCTCATTTCCACTTCTGATGTAAAATATCTCATGAAATAACCACAAACACCATGGAATAACCTCCTTAAAATATCACTGTACTTCACCATCTCTCATTTTCACTTCTGATGTAATATATCTCATGAAATAACCACAAACACTATGGAATAACCTCCTTAAAGTATCACTCTAGTTCACCATCTCTCATTTCCACTTCTGATGTAATATATCGCATGAAATAACCACAAACACTATGGAATTTTTTCACTATTTTATTATAAACTTTTTGTATTGCATAACTTCTTTTGTTATGATTTTCCACTATGATTTTCTGTAAAACTGAATTTTATTGTATGTATACATTGCAACCTGCTGATATTCTTAATTTCTAAAATTGTAAAAACTGTGGAGCTTTTCTCCCCGGGCAGCCACTGAAAAAGGGCTACTCTGCTTACTCGTACAAACCCAATCAACAAGTGTAAAATAAATTAAAAAATAAATAAAGGTAGGTGTGTGTGTGTGTGCATGTGTGTGTGTTGGTTTGGTTTTAGTGAGGTTTATTTTGTATGAGCGAGGGTTGTTTTGTATGTCGGTGGTGGGGTGTTTAATGAGCACTGATAAGGATGTATTTGTGTGGGTAGATCTCTCCCTTCTTCAAGTTGGAGCAACTCTGGAGTTGGTATATTTAAGTCTGGGGGTGTGTGGGGGAGCTAGGGTTGGCAAGAATAGCAGAGTGAGGTGGGTTTGTATCTTACAAAGGTGCATAAAACAACACATGATTAACAGGACAGTGCCAAAAAGTGGCAGAAAATATTTTGTTTCCCTGGTAACCTTGTTGTCCGTGAGAATACCAGTTGCATGAGGAATGTTAAACAGGATTATATCTGTAGAATATTGAAAAAGCTTAAGTCAACAGAACATAAGCAACCTTGACCTGAAATGAGTCATTTTACTATATCTTTTATATGTTTTTGACTTTTTTTTCATATGATTGCACTATAAACTCAGCTTTATGTGCTGTACTGTTCTTTCTTGTTTTACAGATCACACATGCAAAAATAATTAAAATATATGGAAAATGAAATGCTGTATATTTGTATGTGTTACTACCCAAAACACTAATTGTTACATCCTTAAAAATAACAGATAGGTAGAAATTGCATTGTTCCTACCCACTTCTTCTTAAGGAAATGTACTTTTCTTTCAGTGCATATTTAAGAGCTCACTTCTATGTTTATGGACCTAAAATTTACACAGAAGTTAAACAGACAGAAAAGCAAACAAAGTAACTCCCATGCAGAGGAAAAACTCTGCATCATTGTAGTATACAACAGCATTCTTCTAAATACCTGACTTTCTAATTTGCCCCCCTTTGAAAACAAAGTAGTCCTTTCTTACTTTGAAATTATCTCAGTAACATGTATATGCATTGCTCTCAAAAACCATACAAGCTGAAGCTAAGGATGCACAGGTCCTGACAGGAACAGATGGTTTTATTCAATGTGTGACATCCCATTATGGGGCTCTTAAACTTTTTATCACCACATGGAAACATAAGAGATATCACCTGTCAAACGTTATTATACCACACCCTTGGGAACAAAGAATGCTGCAAAATATTAAGTGACTTTTTTCATGTTAATGATCAGAAGGAACAGAGTTTCAAGTGTTTACCTGGTTACTCCCTAAATGGTACACATAAGATGTTTTTCCACCAAAATATTTCCAGGAATGTATAGCAAAATTTAAGAAAAAAATCTATCAATCTTAAGTAAACCTTGTTGTATGTTCTGTAATCCTCTCTGGTCTCTCCTGAAAAGAGTCAACTAGCATAGTGAGACTTGTGTTTTTTTTTCTTTTGGCTTTTCCCGATTAGGGGTCGCCACAGCGGAACTCCGGTCCGCTAATGATTGGCAGTCGATTTTTATGGTGCCGAGGTGCCAGCCCGACGCCCAACCTTCAACTAACCCAGTCAAAAAATGATAAATAAAAATAAATAAATTCAATAAATCATTTCAAAACTACATAATACAGAAAACAAAAGCATTTTCCACCAAAAAAGGCTGTGTGTAGGTAAACTATGTTTGCCAACAACAATACAGCACCAAAGAATTAGTTTCATTGCTCTAACTTCAAATGTTGCAAGCAAGCAATAAATAAATAATTTACTTAAAGCATTCCATTTGGGTACCTGTAATTACGGTAAGCAGCAAAGCAGCAGTAATTGGACTTAAAATATGTCTGCATCCAGCAAATGATGACTAGCAGACAGTTAGGTGAACAAACTTTTAGTGAATGATACTTAAACCTCTAAAACCTAGTTTCATTCAGTGTGGCTTTAATTAATCCAGCACATTTGTACCTTACCAAAAAGTGGTTCTACTAGGAGTGGACAGAGGACTGGATTTTCTGAACTGCATTTGCTGGGGAAAAAAGCCCCCCCCCCCCCACACACACACACACACACACACTTTTTAAAGTGCTTTTGGCAGGGGAGCAATCCACTCTGTACTCCTACAGCCTCAAAAAAAAAAAAAAAAATATATATATATATATATATATATATATATATATATATATATATATCTACTTCATGGTCACACCAACTTGAAGAAGGGGGGAAATTCCCCTAAAAAGGGGATCATTGCTGGCAGAATTAACTAACAGTGATTTCAAATACAGGAACTCTGATCGTCAGTGAGTTGAACCTCAGGCAACTGAAACTCAGGAGTTCAGTGTTCACCCACCAAATAAGGTAACATAAAACAGCAGCTCTCCATATTTTGTGCAATCCATATTTCATGACTTAAGTTCAGGTACATTGAGCAGTTAGCAGTTCATTTGTTACTCACTGCAGAAAGTCAAAAAGAATTACTGGACTTCTGATTTACCTAAGCAGAAACAGAAGCTGGCATGTTTTACTCTAATAGAAAAACGCTTGTTAAATATGAAAACTAAATAATTACATGCACATACATTCCGTCAAGTGCACTATGCAATTTTAATAATTGTCTGAAAAATGGACATGGAAACAAAACACAAGCATTATAATAATTTTCTCGTATCACAACGTCTCTTCCTTATAGTGCCTTCTACCTGCCCCATGTGGACTTTTACCTTTATGTCTACCTATGGCTTAATCTTTGGACTGTACAGCTTTGTAAAATTCCTCCATATTTTCTTCATTTTAAAGAAAAACATTTTTTCTTCATTTTTGACTTGCTTGGGCATTTTCACATTTTCCTACTTAACATGTATTTCCTGCTCCTTTAATGGGCTATCCAATACTGCACCAAAATCAACTCTCCAAAGTTAATATCTAAGTTTTTAATCAATTGCCACAGCCTTGGGCTTCTCTTCCTGTCAAAAATAAACTGAATTACAAATTCCTTGTAGCATCTCTTCTTTTATGTTTGCAAGCAGCAGTGGAATATAATAGCAGGTAACTGTAAAGACTCTGTACAGGAATACAAAAATGAGTTACATCTGCCCAGAAACTGCATTATCTGTTAATTCTAATTGTAAGGCTCACAATATGTACAGTTTTGGGTTACATATAACTCATCTTATTGTTCCTGCTATACAGACGAGTTATGTCTACCCATAGTCTTGTACCTAAACAACCAGAGAAGTGGCCAAAATCCATCAGTGCATAATAAAGAGCACACTCTCATTATAAACCACAGTGCACCTTCTTGTGTACTAAAACTGTGAAAAACAAGAAGCGTGATTCTGCACAATTACTCATTTTCTGTCACAAACTACATCCAAAGAACTGCATTGTAAATACTACAGTAGGATTACTTTAATGTTGACAGGATTAGTTGGTTATGCGAAATATGATACTTTACATAAGCTATAACTAGATGCTTGCTACCAGAGCCATTACACTTTCACCTGTTTCCCATTCTGCAATTCCATCACAAAACTTCTTAGTTTTAGTTACCTTTCTCACTTTTTATACCCTTTGAATTGGAAATAGAGTCAAAATATCCTGAAAAAGCACCCTTATCTGATGATCTCGCTCATCAAGGCTGCCTTTACTTTACCTTCTCCAGGCTTTGTCATTCATGTCTGGGCACCACCTTCCATTCTAGTACATTTACTGCATGTGTTTCCCAAGTTATTATACTGCTCACAATTGTGGAATAGATGGTTCCACATAAGCCTTTCCTTATGCTACACTTTCTGTTTAATTATTAAGAGTTGCTGCATTTGTTACACTTGCAAGATACTTGACCTGGCCTTCTCTTTCCTTATCATACTGTTCTGAATGGCTATGATTAATCAGCTGTATTTCAACTACTCATTTTTGTGAACATTAAAACCCTTTTGACCCGATTCCCTTTCTTGAACTCCATTTTATTTCCTTCATGAATTGGGTGAGGCCCCCTACTATTGTCATTACTGGTGCCCTGCAGACACCTTTTGGAATGGCTCTGTCTAAGTTTTTCTATCTTCATTCCATGATGTTTATCAAATACATCAAAGGTTTCCCTTTGCTCCCTAAACATACTTTTTTCCACTGTTTGTCTGGAAGTTGGTCACACTCATCCTTTCATACTGCCTTTTGTTTCCATCTATTCATCTTCTTTTCAAATGCCATTTCATTATATGACTGCATTTTTATATAGAGCTATGCTAAATTGACAAAAGTCAAATCAATGCACTCTGCTTCAGAAAACCCAAAATAAATAGACCCATAAAAACATAAGGATTTCCAGTAACATCAAAATTGAAAGAAAATGTAAAAAAATATATGTTTTGCAGGGCAGCTTAGTTTGCACTGCCCCCCCCCCCCCGACAAACATACATACTTCCTTATTTACAAATACTATTTCCAGGATCTCACAGTTATGCATAAGGTTAAGGTAAGGCTAAACTTCATAGCAGTGAAAAACTGTTCCAACTCTCTAAAAAACATGGTATCACAAATATCTGGTCACCAGGCAAAACAAAGCAATACTTGGCATGAATGCAATTCAATGTATGTTGTCAAATAGTGCTGAATTTCTACTGCTACTATATATATACATATATATATATATATATATATATATATATATATATATATATATATATATTCTTGGAAATCAAGGATTCCTCATCCCTATTAATCCTTCCTTACATATTCTCCTAACGCATCCTTTTAAAATATGTATT
Organism: Protopterus annectens; assembly: GCF_019279795.1. NCBI lineage: Eukaryota > Metazoa > Chordata > Ceratodontiformes > Protopteridae > Protopterus > Protopterus annectens. The sequence goes on from NC_056742.1 coordinate 297,681,357, forward strand.
GTGTTCTTTCCAAAACCTCAGAATATCTAAGTATACAGAAGATTTGCTGTAGTTATCATCCTTTGCATTACATTAATCCTTCAAGCAATTATATATACATTTTTCTAGTAATTTTGTAACACATCTGAGCAGACTTCATAATTCCTTGCACATTTTCTTTCATGTCTCTTGCACCATCAGTTCAAAATATTCCATTCCTAGTAAGTGTTCTGTGTTCCTTGTTGGTTTGGTCACTTTACCAGGTTTTACCTGAACCATTTTATTTCAGATGAACTCCAGACCTGCCTATTTACAGAATTCTTCAAGAATTTTCCAAAACGCTATTGGACTTTGTCCACTGAGTCCATAATTAACAAACAACCATCTGTGAAAATGGCAAAATGCCTTCATTTGTGCATGCCTCCTTCTCTTTTTAAGCCTTTCTATCTCCTAAGATGAAGAACTTGATCAGTAATAAAAATAAAATAGAGGTTGGGATAAATCCAATAATTGATAACCCAATTTCTGAAATGTACCCCTATTCTTATTTCATCTAAAGTCTGAAAAATAAGCTCCATTCCAAGGCCTCATAAGATTTTTTGTTTGATTGTTTTACATCAAAAAGACAGTTCTTGCATTTGTTTGTTTGTTTCCTTTTAAACTCCACCATAACTGACCCAGGCAAGCACCATCTTTGTTCAAGCACCCTTCTCTTTATAAACTACCTTTAATCTTATTGATTAAGGGGCTGCATTTTCTAATCTATTTGTTAAAATGTAAAAGTCCTTGGCTATCTCTACTGGTAAAGAGGGATGGAGACCTGATTTTTTACTAGCAACCCAGGTTTGATTAGCAGCCTGGTGCTGAAAAGACAGAGAAGATGGACAAGTAGCAGCAGTTGTCAGTGTGCCCACCATAGATGGAGGAGAGAGAGGGGCCACCGGTTAGTCCACAGGGAGGTCCTCGACAGCCACACATGCAATTCATGTTTTAGCACTTACCATGGAGGCTGCGATTTAGAAGGATGCATGTGACAATGATGGCAAGCAATTGTGGAAGTCACTGTATCCAGGGGAAGATAGTTAGTGCATAAAACAAAAAAGCCCCAGTCCTAGCAGTGGATGATGACACCAGCCTCAACACTCAGCTGTCAGGAGAATGAATGGGCTGGTGGGATCTATCCATGGTTGGAATAAATCAAATAGGATAACAGAGTGGGAACCTTGATGGTCACTCCTGGATCTGACACCCCCAAGAAATGTAAAGGTTTCAGTCCACAGTTTCCCTACTCATTTCTGTTTTGGTCCACAAAACATTTTGGTATGTGCAGAAGATCCTGGTAAACATCTCACTTTGCTGACTGCATTATGCATGTTTTTAAGGGTTTTAGACATCTCCTACACATTTCTAAAACTAAGTAAGTAAGCTATCCTGTAAAGTAGCCTTCTGCATTTTCACCCCTTGACCTCATCTATACCTAAACTATCTAGCATCTAATTGAAGTGCTCATATGTGAGCAGATTCTAACACACTGTGTTTGTTACTTTCCCTGGCACTTTTTTCTTTTGATTAACAGGATTGCAACCAACCAAACCATTCATTCTTTGACACAGCAAGAGTCCTCTTACCCAAACATTTTTTTCATTGGAGACAAGGAATGCCTGGTTTGGAGCAGGCCAGTCCAGATCCTGCAATCTCTCCCATCCACATACCTTAGTCATCCTTCAGGCTTCATAATAGCTGCTGTAAGGAAGTACATGTACATTTTAATTCATGTGCAACTTTCCAAACAAGCATCACACCATTTGCACAACCAACACACTAGGTTGTCCATGCTGTAGTGATACACCTGCATTCTTCATGAAGTGACCAGTGCAATGAGCAAAACTCCCTCCCTCCAACCAGGATGCATAAACCAGTGTTGGCTAGTCACTCCAGTCATCCCCCACCCAGTTCCCTACAGTGCTGCTAACATGGTTTGTCTGGGGTACTGTCGGAGCTTTATCTTTCTGTGTCATCAGGTGAGGTCTCTGCTTTCTATACTGCTGTGTGATTTGGAGAAGGTATCTTTAAGTTATGGAGGTGTGCAGCGAGCCCTTCCACATGTGCATTCAGAGGTTTGGCCACCACAAATGCCAATGGCATATCACTCCATCTGTTATCTAGGTCTCAACAGTCTATTTGACTTAATTTTTTCCAGTCATGTCCACACCTTTATTTTTTTTTCACTTTATCAATTATAGGAGTAAATGCTGATCTGGGTATTATTAGATACAACCTTTCCATTTCCCCTTACAATTCTTCCTTCTTGTTATACACTTTCACCCTTCTGTTTCTCCTTTATTTCAGTATCTAGGACTCTTTTATGATTCTTTCACTTACCATGCTAATGTCTAATTTGGTTCTTTCCCTTCCAGCCACAAATTCTTTTTTATTTTTAATTTTTTTGAACAGTTTATTTTCTATGGCTAGACTTAAGTTCCCTGCAATTCAAAATTTAAAAGACCACCATCTACACTTAACAATCATACCCCTTCCAGGTCTTGTTTCTGCATTTCCTTCAGTGTGGCTTCCTTCTGTTTTATTTTCCCATCTAAATTCCCATTCTACCATTTTCCCATGACAATAACTTCTCATGCTCTTGTAGCTTTAACTGCATCCCAACAACTGCGTTTAGAACATTAACATCTATTAATTTTAGGACTATAATTTGTCCTATCAGACCATGTATCTCCTGTTGGTTCCAGCCTGTGAACTGAAGCAGTTCTTACCATTTCCATTCACCTTGCGGGCAGTTTACTTTGTTCACCTCCGAACTAACATACACATGATCTGATAGTCAGAACTCCTTGACTGCAAAGCTCCTAACTTCTTCTATATTACCAAAATGTATCTAATCTATTTTCTTACTTATCTTTTTTCGTTGCAAATATTTACAGGGTCACATACTTATACCAAGGTTTCCAGATGTCCTCCCATCTTTCCAAGCTCTCTTTTCTTTTTAAATCCCCTAATACCCCTTTTGGAGTTTCCTAAATTCCCCAATTCATTATCTCTGTCTTAGTACTCTATGTTATTAAAGTCTCGACATATTGCTTCCCAGCCTGGCCCTATTTTCACTACCAATAAATGTAGGAAAAAAAATCAAAAAATAAGTGCTTGATTCATTACCACTATAGTTCTTATTTGGTTGCCTTCTGTGTGGTCTGCACATCCACGCTGAGTGCATGTGGAGTTTTGCTGTGAACTACAGTTCTTCCCCATACCACAAAGATGTGTCCTAAGTGAATCGATAATCTTCCAAACGGCTTGCAGGTGTGCTTTGTTTGAGTGAGTGTATGTGTGTATGTCATATGATGGGTTGAATTCTTGTTTAAGACTAGTTTCTTTAACCTGCAGCCACTGAGTGTCATGGTAGACTCCAGTTTCCCACAACCCTGAACGGGATTAAGCACGTTATTGAAGAGTGAAGAAATAAATGTCTCATCATCCAGAATATTCTCTCCATCTGCATCCACATTTCACATCTTCGATTTTCATTTTCCCTAACACATTTAACTAAATAATGTAGTTTTGGTTTGCCATCACTACTACCACATTTTGACTCACACTCTCAACCCAGTTATTCCAGTACTCATCAGTTACCTCCCTTTCTTCTCATCTTGATTTCTTGCAATAAAACAGTAGTCACCTTCTTTACCTAGTTATTTTGGATTCAAACTCTCTTAATCTGATGTGATATCCCAACAATATTTCATGTAGTAATTTTATATCACCCTTTCCTGATCCTCTATATATACAGCTCTTCAGTTCTACCTCCTTCCTCCGAGAGCTGAGCAAGAGACTTGTTGCTTGAAGTCAGCATCTATGCTTACTATACCGTAAGTGTTGTATCATGGGAGTGGTCAGTGTACCCAGCACTCAACTCACCACTCAGTTATACTTGTAAAACTGAATCCTAGCAACGGAAGAAAAAAAAGAAAGTAACATGGACAGCTAAAATTAAATTACGTTCACAATGAAGCAGGTCACACTTAGTTAGTGATCAGTCCCACAAATGTTGTTAATCTCTTTATAGGAGTAACACTGATTGACTGACAGAGGATGAGAGCTTCCAGACAGGTCTTAATTTTGTCTGCCCTGCGGTTATCGTCTACACAATATCATTATCATGTGACTGCATGGTGTCCCACTTGCTGCTCAGGCAACACTTACAAGTTCATAGGTTCCAAGATGAACACAAGGCAAACTACCATGAATGGCCATTTTGAGCATAGCCAATAACCTGAGGTCAAAATCAAATCCTTTACCTTGTGTCTATGAGATGAAGACCTTACCCATTATGCCAATCCCCTCCCACCTCCTACTTAAGATTTTTGGTCTCTTTTCAACCAGTATAACAGGTTGCCTTTTTCCTGTTGAGCTTCTCCTCTGTGTCAGTCTGTAGTACCTCTCTATGTTGGTTGACTGCCCCCAGCTGCATGTAAGAGCTTTGGTCCTCATCTCCCTCAGCATTTGAGACTCCCACTATGTCAGTCCATTTTCTGGATGGTCTAGATTCATGGCTTTTTCTGCTCACTTGTAAGTCTTCTGCCCTCTTTTATTTCTGAATGCAGTCTTTATTCCTTTGTCTTTCCTCCAGTTTGTCTCTCCTAGACGTTGAACCAGCTCTTACAGCACCACTGAGACTGTATTTATATCTTTCCTGAATGACTGTTGTATTCCTATGTATCAACTCTTGTGCCATTTGCCTTCATCTGGTCTCTATGTCTTTGAGAATCTCAGCACATGAAACCAATCAATGGTATTAGGCTGTCTTTTGTTGGCTCATCCATCTACCTCACAGTTGTACGGTGCATCTCATTGGTAACATTGTATTCAGAATCTACTACATGTGCACTATAATATGGCATCTCCATAGCAAACATGGTTATGAAATATACATACCTCTCTAGCCTGTATATCACTTTAGATTCCTTATTGGTGGGATGGAGTACTAGTCTTATGGGGAGTTGCAGTCTTTTTAAGGGATTCTTCAAAGATCAATGGAGCTTGTTTGACAGTCTTTGACCAAAAGAATTATTCAGCTAGAGGCGGGAGGATGCAGTCAGAATTTCTAGGAACTGTGGCCACTTCACCAGACATTTTATATGCTACTCTGCTGGCATCCTTAAGTATGCTAACCAAAAAGAGGTACCACCCATGAGGATTTTTAACTATAGCTACAGGTCTTCCAAGACCTCCTCTGCCAAAAGGGCATTGGGTTAGTGGGCAGTCCTCCTGTTGTCACATGAGTTTTAGGTATTTCATCTATGGGAACATCAGAAAGATGGCATAATCCTTGTCATCTGTATCTACAACTGGAAATTTTGAAAGGGAGTCATAGAGTTTAATGTTAAACTGGGTATTTCTGGGTCTGTTCGTAGGAAATAATCTAAGAATGAAAAAAAGATCTATATTGCTGAAGATGCCCTACAATGGGATTCCAGAAATGTTGTAGTCTTTTTAATCTGCTGCTGTGTGAGCCTTGGGTGCCAAAAGGAAGCATTAGAAGAGTGTTGCTTGACTTGATATCAAAACTGAGAGCTGGACTGATATTGGAAGACGTGCATGTGAAACACTGGGGCTTGGTATATCCGAATCAGTATCATTGCAGTATAGCTACTGTCAGCATTAGCTCCACGAACCCAGTATCTAAAATGAAAATCAAGAGCACCACTGGTACCAAGGATAATGGTATTTGTAAAATCAGCATCAGGATGATGGCTGACTCCAAAAATACTGGCACCAAGTCGTTCAGTGCTGAAATCCACATAACAATACATAACATTGATAGGGACCCCCCTTGTCTGCACTGACAATGCCACAGTGCCATCCTTAGGACCAATGCCAGGTTGAGCAAGCTGTGATACCTGTGAGGGAAGAGGAGGTAACCTAAGTAAGGGTGAAAAATGCACCAAGGATTCCCTACTTTTAACAAACAAAGTAGGACAAATGGCAGTAGAGCACCTTGCCTGAGCCCATAGTAAGCTATCTGCTACCTTGTTATATTTAATGGCAGGAAGAACAGAAAAGGGGGCAGTTATGGGCATAGCTGGCTTAAACCTATTAGTGGCATAAGAAGCATGTCTGTATAACTGATGTGCAACTGAATGTATCAGCAACTTGGTTTTGGATAATATGTCTGAAAATGTTAGAAAAAGTTTCTGAACTGCGCCATGCATAGTAACAGTTAATTATGGAGAGACGTAGCCGACTGGATAGGATAGGAAAGAATTATGCCTCTTTTATAATGGAATAACAAATACAGTAAGGTTAACTAACTGTGAGTAACTGAAATTGAAGAACCAACAGAGTTTGCTGAATAAAGTACTAATAAAACATGTCTTACCATAATTACAGAGCATTAGCAGTGTATTCATTCTCTGTAATCTAGAAGAATAAAGCAACAGGCTTTAAGACAGCCTAGTCTAAGGTTGCTTAATACCTCTTCTATTGTAATAATGCAGAATGCTACACTCCTTCTCAAGATATGGGTTGGCCATACTAAACCACATACACATATATACTCATATACTGTATACATAAATACATGTGTTCATCTTTGCCAAGGCAACCTGGATAGGTGAGCTAATGGAACATATTGTTCACTAGGTTGTCGAGTTTTCTTTTAGTGGTCTATCAGACAACTTGTGTATGGTCTGGATCAGTTCATTTGAAATCTCTCATGAATATTCTCCATATGAGGCACAATGAACTCATTGTCTTGAGGGTGAAATGCAAGACGGTAGGATATTGTTGCCTTTTTCCACTATATTGCTGACAATAAAGTATCTGGTCATGATGTTTCTAATCAGAAATTCCAGTCATTCTAGGGTGCAGAACATGATCTGGGATCTGGGGCCAGCATAACTGTAATTTCCCATTTAGCTTTCCTAAGGATGTCTGCAGTGGAAGGGACACCCCCCATGAAGACCGATGAGAGCTTGTAAAACCTTTCTGTAGCATATGCTGTGGGGAAGAGATCAGGTCAGTTGACTAGTGCCCTCTCAGATGCATCATTTTCAGGACATCCATGAAACTGAAGTCATTGGAGGATAGTAGGATATCAGTTTCCTCATTATCTTCCAGACATGCTTTGGAGGATCTCACTAAGCATTCAACATAATTCCTCTTGTATAACTCCTTACTGCATACCCAAGGTTGACACAGATCAGATGAAGAGGAACAGCATCTCCTAGAAGCAGAAGTGGACAGAGGGAACTGCTGAAGAGATTTGTACTTACTGTTTTGTACAAGGCCAATAGCTCAACAACAGAAATCTATGGAAGTATAAAGGATGCTGGTGCTAATATTATGGGTGTATTATGGATGCTGGTACCATGTTCATGTTTGTATACAATACTATTTTTCACTTACAGTTTTACTGTAAGTATGTGGAGCTTTTCTCCCCAGGCCTCTGATGAAAAAAGAAAAGCTCAGTCGGACAAACCCGGTCAACAAATGTAAAATAAATAAATAATAAATAATGTAAGGTATCAAAGAGTGACAGCTTAGAATAAATACTGTTGACAGAGATGTCTACCATCATTCATCCTTGGACAAAGCCCCAGACATCAAAAGCAATAGTGCCCAATGATAGCATATGCATTAATGTTGACAATGGAGCTTCAAATCTGAAGGCTGAGCCTAGGACTGAGATCAGAGCTGTGAGTGTTCACATTGAAAGGACTGACATTGATATCAATGTCAATGTCATTTTTATCAGCACCAGTGTTATTGATGCTGTAATGCCCCTGCACTGGCCCAGTAATCAAGGAGCCTCAGTCCTCACCACTGACACCAGTGAGGGACGTGCTGATTGGGAGAATGACAAGTACACACAGAGTAAAGTACAATTTCCCTTAAGAGCACACAGAGATCACAGTCAGTCTGGGGCTGGTTTCTCCCTCTCTCTCCAGATCCCCAATAAGACTCCCCACCAGCAGAGCTATAGGGTTCAGATCTCAGTCGAGTGGTCAATCAAAACCTCCAGCACCTTCTCTGTCCAACCAGTGCTTTGTGTCCCTGCCCAAGTAGCTGACACACATCTACACACACTTTGAGATTTGGTTTATATGCAAACACATAGACACTCTTGGTGAAGGCTGGCACAGGTTTACTAGCTATGCCCTCTTCTACCCAGTCTATAAGGTAGTTATCACTGCCACCAACCACTACACAGCTACTATAAAGGCCCTTAGCAAATGGTGTCCAAACTAAGTAATGTTACTATTATCCAAATGGTAAGTGTGTCCAAGATTTTAAGGCTAATTAAGAGTGGCCTGTACAGTGTTAGCAAATACATGCATGTACTCTAGAAGCTTAAATATCTCTAAACAAAACCAGCCACAATTAAAAGGTTTAAATATATTTAATAACAAATAATAACAGAACAAGACAATACTCAATAACCTAATACAGTGACAACAGAGTTCAGAATCACAGGAAATACTTTAAGACAACATTGCAGGACAGTCTCACATAAATACAGAAAACATCTAGACTGATCTTACTATTTTCCTATCTATCTCTGAGAGAGATACTTTGATCTAAGTCTTACTTACAGGGCCAAGTAAGAAGTGCTGCATGGATGTCTACAGGTTTAGAGACAAATACAGAATGCCCAGACTTTCTCTCTGAGATAGTTCCTAAGTTACTATCAAACATTTCTGCTGGGTTAACTCAGATTACATAATTCTTGTCACCTCTGCCTTTAGTTTCCAGGCCAACAGAAACCTAAAAGTTAGCACCTCAGTGTCAGGAATATTTATTTCTTAAAAACTGACACTTATCTCTTAGAAGCTTGCCTGAAGCTGGAATTCATAAAACTGTTACACACTTTTGCCTTTGAAACCTAGTAATTATTTCTGTCCTAAGACAGTAGAAAGAAACTCTAGCTGTAGATATTATGTCTTCTAGCTGTGGTAAACGCCATCATAAAACTCTTTACTTGTCAACTTATTTTCTTAGAGTTTTGCAAGTTAACTCTGTATATTCCAACTTCTACCATGAAAACATACATTTGCATAGGCATATAGTCCATAAACATTTCTGCTGCTTTTCAGCAGGATGCACTGTGGTTACATTTTTGGAGCTCAGCACATAGCATACAGTTTAACACACATAATATATAGTTTTCTTACATTTGTAAGTCAAGCCTATGGATCATATTAATATTTACAAATGTCATAGGATTATTTACAAAATTCTAGCTAGCTGGGTTGGCAGCTTCACATTTCTTCCCCTCACGAGAACTCAAGCTAGTTTTTCAAGTGATCCTTGAAAAACGTTGCTTGAGAGGGTTGAGCCTATCTGAGAATACCTTACCCCATTCCCTGTCTTGATAGCCCATCTGCGTTGGCATTAATAACCCCACTGGAGTACTGCAATGACATATATGCTTACAACCCTAGGCTCCACCTTAGTAACTTGGCATTTTGCTGGCTGACTCAATGTAGTCATGTTAAGGGATTGTGGTCTGTAACTACAGTGAATTTTCTTCCATACAGATAAGGCTGAAGTTTCTGCTGTGCCCACTCTATGGCTAGACATTCCTTTTCTACAGCTGCATATCATTCCTCCCTGGGTTAGAACCTATGACTGAGATAAACCACTGGGTGCTCTTCTCCCTCTGAAGAAATCTGGCTAAATACAGCCCTCACCCCATGGTTTAAAGCATCCGCCTGCACAACAAATTCTTTGCTGTAAACTGGAATGGCTAATACAGGGGTCCTCCCAAAGTTTCTTTAAGCTTCTGGAATACCTGCTCACATGCTCGGGTCCACAGTACATTATCTGGCCTGTTTTTCCTTGTCAGGTCTGTGAGGGGAGCAGCTATGGTACTATAACTGGGAACAAACATTCTGTAGTACACTATTGTCCCTAAAATTGCCCTCACCTGGTTTTTGGTAACAGGTGCAGACCATGACTGAATGGCTTCTACTTTGGGAGGTTCAGGCCTTATCTTACTACTCCTCACTCCTTGTCCTAGGTAGGAGACCTCTGCCATACCCACCTGACATTTGCTGGGCTTAATGGTCAACCCTGCCCTCTGTAGTCTGCCCAGACCTTCCCTGACATGCTGAAGGTGCTCTTGCAGGAAAAGCTGATTAAGAGTACAAACACCTTCAGTGATAACTGGACACAAGCTACAGGAAGTTTCAATATCCACAGCACTACAAGCCAATTAATATGTGATGTAGTTATCTCACCACTATCAACCAATTAATATGTGATGCGGCTATCCCACTACTGCCAAACAATTAATATGTGATGCCCCTGCACTGGCCCAGTAATCAAAGAGCCTCAATCCTCACCACTAACACCAGTGAGGGTGTGCACATTGGCAGGATGACAAGTACACACACAGTAAAATACAATTGCTCTTTAGAGCACACAGAGATAATAGTCCGTCTGGGGCTGGTTTCTCCCTCTCTCTCCAGATCCCCAATGAGACTTCCCACTGGCACAGCTATAGGGTTCAGATCTCAGCTGAGTGATCAAGCCAAAACCTCCAGCACCCTCTCTGTCCAACCAGTGCTTCATGTCCCTGTCCAAGTAGCTGACACACACACATACACACACACACACACACACACACACACACACACACACACACACACACACACACACACACACACGCACACACACGCACACACACACACACACACACACACACACACACACACACACACACACACACACACACACACACACACCGCATTTTGACATTTGGTTTATATACAAACACACAGACACTCCTGGGCATGGCTGGCACAGGTTTACTAGCTATGACACTGCCATCAAACACTATTTATCAGCTACTATAAATGTCCTTATCAAAGGGTGCCCAATCTTACTGTGTAATGTTATTATCCAAATGGTGTGTCCAAGACTTGAAGGCTATTTAAGAGTGGCCTGTACAGTGTTACCAAATACATGCAAGTACTCTAAGAGCTTAAATATATCTAAACAAAGCCAGCCACAATTAAAAGGTTTAAATATATTTAATAATAAATAATAACATAACAAGACAATACTCAATAACCCAATGCAGTGACAACAGAGTTCAGAATCACAGGAAATACTTCAAGACAACATTACAGGACAGTCTCACATAAATATAGAAAACATCTAGACTGATATTTCTATTTTCCTATCTATCTCTAAGAGAGATACTATGATCTAAGCCTTACTTACAGAGCCAGGCAAGAAGTGCTGAATGGATGTTTTCAGGTCCAGAGACAAATACAAAATTCATAGACTTTCTCTCTGAGATAGTTCTTAAGCTACTATCAAACATTTCTACTGGTTATCTCAGATTACATAATTAGTGTCACCTCTGTCTTTAGTTTCCAGGCCAACAGAAACCTAAAGTTAGCACCTCAGTGTCAGGAATACTTATTTCTTAGAAGCTAACACTTACTTCTTAGAAGCTTGCCTGAAACTGGAAGTCATAAAACTATTACACACTTTTGCCTTTGAAACCTAGTAATTATTAATGTCCTAAGACAATAGAAAGAAACTCTAGCTGTAGACATTCTGTCTTCTGGCTGTGGTAAACACCATCATAAAACTCTTTACTTGTCAACTTATTTTCTTAGAGTTTTGCAAATTAACTCTGTATATTCCAACTTCTACTACGAAAACATACATTTGCATAGGCATATAGTCCATATACATTTCTGCTCTTTTTCAGCAGGGTGCACTGTGGTTAGATTTTTGAAGCTCAGCACATAACATACAGTTTAACACACATAAGATATAGTTTTCTTACATTTGCAAGATAAGCCTATGGATCATATTAATATTTACAAATGCCATAGGATTTTTTTATACAATTCTAGCTAGCTGGGCTGGCAGCTTCACAGATGCCAAGGCTGACACAGACATGTCAGTGGTCAACAGAAGTTGATGCATTAGTATTGACAATATACCAGTCAAAGCCAGCCATTTCAAAGACAATGACAAAAATATGGGGAGAAAGGAAAATGGTGCTTTTGCTTAGAGAGTGATGGTGGCAGAAAGTTCTCTGTCCCCAACTAATCAGCTGGATGTAAGAACGAAGTGAGAAAAATGAAAGTTATGTACTTACCACAATGATAGATCTATGTTGTCTGATTTTTATCCCATTCAAGCATGGGTTGTCAAATTCAGTTGGATCAAACCACAATACTTCTCAGTTCCAGGTCTCTGACTCCACCCCTACCCATAATTCCCTATGGCCCACCTTAGTCCCTCAGATAGAGTTTGTTCCAATTAAATAAACCATAAAAATTATGTTCAATATTGAGTCTATCATACAGGTAAAAGGAAGGATTGAAAGACAGTCAGTAAGGGCTGTTCAATGACAGGGTGTACATGAAACTACCTGCTTGTGTCAATTTGGTAAGTGGACAGGAGGGAGGGAGGTTGAACCAGATGAATACCAGACTAATATCAGACAACACAGATCTGTTTTTATGAAAAGTACATACCTTTTATATCCAGTGTTGTCTGTTTTCATCTGATTCAACCATTGGACAGATTCCCAGGCTGTTTTACTTGAGTGGTATCAAAGAAGGATGTTCCTGAGAATGGTGGAAACAAAGGATGAACATGATCTGGATTGTACATCCAGTTTGTAATGAGGTACAAAAGTGTGAGCTGTTGACCAAGTTGCTGCAGCACAAATGTCATCAATGGGTAGTCAACTAGAAAAGGCTGTTAATGTGGCCATTGCCCTTGTGGAATGAGCTTTAGGTTTAGATTGTTGAGACCATCCCTTTTTATTGTAGACAAAATAAATGTTTTCTGATAACCATCTAGAAAGAGTATCCTTAAAAATTGCTTTGCCAGGTTTAGGTTTTGAGAAAACAACAGGCAATTGATCAGAATTTCTGAATTGCTTGGTTCTGTGAAGACAGAACTTAAGCTGATGATGAATGTCCAGCAAGAGTAAAATATATTCACCTTTGAGAATTTGGAGAAAAAGACTGGTAGATTTACTGACTGATTTAGATTAGTCTCAGATGTCACCTTAGAAAGGAAGGATGCATTAGTTCTCAAGAAAACTCTGCATTTATTGAATACCAGATAGAGAAGCTTGCAGGAAAGTGCTTACAGCTCTAAAATATGTCTGGTTGACTTCGCAGCCACCAGAAAAATATGTTTTCCAAGAGAGAGAAACTTCAAATGAACAGATGCTACTGGTTCAAAAAGGGGATGAGTTATTTAATAATATCCTGTGGAGGAACTGCTTCTCTGATAGGTGGTCATAGGAGAAAAGTTCTTTTCAAAAAGGCTTTAGAGAGACTTAAAGAAGCATAGACTTATCTTATGCAACTAGGTGAAAACTTGAGATAGCAGCCATTTGCATTTTGATAGTGGAGTAGCTAGAACTGCTGTGGTAAAGTTCAGACAAGAATTATAATATGGAAGTAACAGTAATAGAGAAGGGGTCTAAACCATTAGATATCTCCAAAATGGCAAACTTCTTCCATTTGCAATGGTGGATCTTCTTAGTGGATTTTTTTTTCAGAGGCTGTTATGATATGAAAACTGAATATGGGAGCCTGGCATCTCTGGCTAATGTTAGAACTGGAGGAACCAAGACATTAATTTCATGGATCTCTGGTCTGGATGAGGCAATCCAGATGGGTGTGTTAATAAGTTGGCATAATGATCCACCATCCATGGTGTATGTACTAGTAGAGGCCACAGGAAGGAAAAACACATTTGTTAGAGCTAGAGGGGAGCAGAGAGGATCACTATGGCCTTGTACATTCTTGTTTTCTGTATGAACTTGTTCATTAAGGGCAATGGGGGAAAGCATAGAGGAGATCTGGGGATCAACTGTCAACAAGAGAATCCCTTGGTGACTGTCGCTGCATGGGATCAGGGCAAAGTAACTGCTGCATTTGTTGTCTAGGTAGGATGTGAAGAGATGGTAGCACGATTGGCCCCAGTAATGGAAAATCAAAGTTGTCACTATTGGATTGAGGGACCACTCATGAGGCATTAAGATAGTTCTGCTCAATTTGTCCGCTAGTATGTTGGATGCCCCTTGTATGTGTGTGGCTGTCAGAAAACAATAAAAAGACATCTTCCATTGTCAAACTCTTGTGGCCTCTTGACAAAGGGGATAGGAGTGTGTTTCTCTCTGGTAGTTGATATAGCAGACTACCGACATGTTGTGTGACTACACAGAAATCACACCATTGGGGAGGACATCCTGGAATGCTTGCAGCACTCGAAGAACTGCCATCTTCTCCAAGATATTGATGTGAAGACTGACCTCTGTGTGTGACCAAGCACCTTGGTCTGTCCTCCCTTCAAAATGCACCCCCTCCCCTGAAGGGATGTGTCCATTTGGAATGGATGTCAGTGAAGATTTTATCCACCAAGAAATGTGTCTGCAGATTCAAGTGAAATTAATTTTTGTATGTAGCAGAAATGTTTTAAGACTATTGCACCACTACAGTCTATTGAAGTACTTTCATGTAAAATATGGCTAGTGGAACCATTAGGAGTGTGGAATCCATTAGACCTAAAAGACAAAGAATTAGTCTTGCAAGGAAAGAAAGGTAATTTAGCACTTGCAAATCTTTAAGATTTGAGGAGAACACTCTGGAGTGGGGAAATTTGGCGATCTTTAAAATTAAATCCAGGTGACATCCAATAAATTCTATTTGGTCAGGGTAAGATGACTTTTGGGTAGGTTGATTGTGATCCCTAACTTTTACATCAGGTGGAAAAGAAGGTCCAGATGATTTATTAGCATATCACTGGAGGCACTGGTTAGCAGCCAAATCATCAAAATATGTGAAAACTTGGATCCCTAGCAAGCAAAGATGTGCTGCCACCACTACCATTATTTTGGTAAACACCCCAGGGACTATGGTGAGATTGAAAGGCAGGGCTCTGAATTAATAATGATTGGCTTCCAGCTGGAAATGGAGGTATCCCCCTGAATGTTTCTCTACTTTAAATGATAGTATGCATCCTGGAGATCAATGGAGCACATCCACTCCTCCTTCCTCAGTAGAGGTAAAATGCACTGAACTGTAACCATCCAGAGTTTTGTCTGTTTTACAAACTGATTTAGAATACTCAGATCCAAAATGGGTCTGAGGTCCCCTGTTTTGTTGGGTACTAAAAAGAACCTTGAATAGACTCCGGACTCTAATTGGTCTTTGAGGACCCATTGGATGACTCTTTGAAACTTCTGCTTATATGAGTTCCCATTGATTGGGTGGAACATCAGGAACTTTCTTCTTCTTTTTTATTGGAGGAAGGGAAAAGGCAACTGAATAGCCTTTAGAAATTATGTTTCGCACCCAAAAATCTGTTGCTATATGTTGCCAGGATTATGGGTGCATGGATAAGTGCACCTCACTGCCTACAGAGTGCAGCAGTCATAGGTTCATAGGTTCATAAGTTCATAAATTAGTACTAGGCTAACTGCCCTCATGCGACATTTTAATCCTAACCAATCACCCCATGTGAAAATCAAACCCTGTACCTTTTGTCTGTAATGTAAACTCCTTAACCATCAGGCAACCCTTCTGGAATGTTAATGGGGCTTCTTGATGAGGGGACTGCAAAAGCATTGGTTGTGTGGTCTGCATCTACCTCTGCCTCTAGAATAACATCCATTGCAGTTACCTACTTGTCTGCCATGAGAAAGTTTATCTCCAGGGCTGTGATGATAAGAAATCTGTGACTTATGGAACCACATTATCTTTCCAGCTTTTTGATTCCTATATAATGTTCTCTGAGGGGTGGAGAATCAGGTTTCCACTCTAGATAGAGTCTTAGTATCTAACTAAATCCTGGTTAGTATGTCTTTTAATTTGGGTATAAATAGAGTGGAGCCATCAAAGGGGGCATTGCTGAAGGATGTCTTAAAGCTTTCTGCAAAGTCACAAAGACACATCCAGGTGTGCCACCATATGGTGATACATGTGCCTGCTACCCTAGCCATGTCAGCAGATGCATTATAAAGCAGTCACATGGCTAAATTGGAAGTAGACTGGAGAGTAGACAGCTGTGAGTCCATGGTCCTCTGAACATCTGCAGGCAGGTTACCCGAGAGAGACTTGGAGAGCTCTTTGGTCAGGTCTATCTGAAATCTAGTAACATGGGCCAAAGTTTGCTTCCCAAATTGGTCCATAGCCCTAGACTTCCTGCTAGGGGGATGGGCTGAGGAACTTTCCTCCAACAGTTTCTTTTCAGTGGCTGTCACTACTACCATATCATCCTCAGATGGACCTTTGCTTCAAGGTTTAATTTCTTTCAGTGCTGTAAATATCATCTCAAGATTTTTGGGAAACAGTTCCACCATATCAGGGTCATTCCATGCCCATTGAGCCAAGGGTTATCAGTGGGGCATCACCCTCTTTGCTTCATCAATTCAAGGATCTCCCCAAAGGTGATGTCTTCCAAGAAGTACATATTACAGCCTACAACTTTATCTAAGTCCATGACTTCAGTGCAAGACACTGGAAATGAGTGTATGTGCTTCTGCTTGCATGTCTGTTTCTTATGAACAGGTTCCGGTGGGAGAACAGAAGCCTCAAAAGCCTGTGGTAACAACATATCTGACATGGTGATGGTAATTAGAAGCAGAATCCAACTGGAGTTTGAATGGAACTGAGCTGGATGGAAGTGCTTTCCCCTTGGTATCAATAGGTCCTTATTGAAATCCTCGAAGGCTGAAATTACCATCGGCTTTGTAGGCTTCCTGCTATCCTCAGCCAGAAAAGATAACTCAAAACCAATGAGTTCTGATCCTGAAGTTTATCTCAGATCAGAGCTATGGAATTCTAAGGCCCCAAGAAGGAGGGATGGTCTTGACAACTTTGGCCTTGATCCATAGCACTGAAGCTTCAGCTCCAAGTTTCTTCCAGATCCGAACATATCAGAGTTTAAAGAGGAAGGGATGCTGTTAGACAAAGTAATCCAGACTGTTGGCTGCAACAAAGGTGTCCTGTGGCAGGTCAGATCTAAGGCAGTCAGGTCCGAAGGGTGGACTGGAACCAGAAAAAGAGGGGACAGCACCAAGAGACCCCCAAGTTGGATTTGCTGTCTAAGGAACTTCTGCATCATCCTGTCAATGTCTTGTTTGGTAAAACTTCTGAATGACTGGGTAGAAGAAGCCACCAAAGGTGGTCTTGACTACCTCCACTCCTGGAGTATGAAGGAGTGTAGCCTTAGACTTCCAGGTCCGGAGGGAAATGGGACCAAGATGACAAGGGACAGACCCAATAAACTGTCAGATCCAACCATCAAGGATTTTTAAATCTGGCCCAGACAGCACCACAAGATCCGGGGAATGCTTCCTTTTCTGAATCCATTTTTTTTCAGATTCAGACTTGTCTTTATCATTCTCATTTTCTTTTACTTTCTCCTTTACTTCTTCTTTTTCCTTGTCTTGGGTCTCTTATCCTGTTTGTTGGGCTGGAGAAGAGGCTGCTGAGGAAGTAGAAGCCACAGGAATTGAAGACCCTGTCTGTGGGGGAAGGATGCCTTTGACAGTGAGCTTTTCCCTACTATTCTGAAGTGCCCCAGAACTGAAGGAGGCACAGGCTTGACACTGGGTATCAAGGTGGGAAGCACCCAAACAATACACACACAAAGTATGAGGATCCTGTGGGGGCGGGGGTTGTGTCCACGGTCTGAACACTTTTTAAATCCCTGGCTTCTGACATTCATTCTTCAGAGATTACAACTGGCCATCAAAAAATGTGCTAACAACAAATACTGGCAATGGACAGTCTATTCTACAGATCACTATAAGATGAAGTTGAAAATACACTGTACTAAGTCTATAATATAGAAAAACCACACACCAATGTAACAGCTTTGTAAAGAACTAGTGCCAGACAAGCTAATGATCCTAACTACCTAGTCTATAAAAAAGCTAATCCTATCAAAAATATCAGTAAAATACATTAAATCTAAACACACTAAGCCTAACTAACCAGTAGTTGGAGGAGTACAAAAAAGAAGATATCACACAAAGTAGATGTCTGTGCAAAGAGACCTTGTAAAACATGACCAAAATATTGAGGCAGCAAACGAGACATGAGGTACTAAGGTGGAGTAGAGGGAATTGGTGGTGGGGAAGGAGTCAGAGCCCTGGAACCAAGAAGCTTCAGAGTCAGTGCTGAGGTCAGATCCATTCAGATCTGATGGCCCATGGTTGAATCAGATGAAAATAGTCAACATTGGATCTACTGTTAAGCCACACAAAAGGACTATCCAAAACGTATCATAATTAAAGAGAAAGACTGCTGTAGAAATACCATGCTGCAGTGTCAACAGTTACAGCTTCAAGAAGAGAGGAAGACTGGAATAATGACAGGGAATGCAGGCTGCCCACCGACTCTAATGGTAAAGGAGAAGCAGGTTTTTCATAAGATAAAAAAATAACTTTTTCACCAGCACTTCCATAGTTTGAACAGTCACATCAGAATGGGGAAAAGACATGCAAAGCCTTTTAACTTTAGACATTTTTCGTAGGGATTTGAATCCTTGCATTATGAGGGTAGACTGGGGAAGTGGTGAGACATAATACAGATAATCCTTAACCTCAACAAAACAGGAGACCTCTGTGAGCAGTTGCATTTATTACTTTGTTTGCTGCTCATTTGCTGTGTTTTGAGTTCAGACTATCAAGGGAAATTGTAGAGCCCGGTTGAGTAAAGCACTAGTATGAAAACATATTTTATTCTTGTTTTAAACTGCAAGTTACTTCGGTACTGCTGTGATGTATACGAGCTGGGGTCCCTTTAGGGATCAGGAACAATACAGAAAACATAGTTCCCATTTAGTTTTAGCAGTGCCTGTGTCAGGGATGGTAAGTAGTAAGGCATACAACAAACATCAATAAAGCAGGATCCTTCTGTAAACAGTCTTATCTACCATCCTGTCTGGTTGCTTAGATGAAGTGTTATTCAGTACTTACTATTAGAAAGTTTAGTGCTTTTTACAGTGCAGCTCTGTGCTAGAAATACATTTTATTCTTATTTTAAACTGCACTTTACTTGGTAGTGCAACAATGTTTGTCAAATGCTTAGAGAAAGAATAGAAAACCCAGTTTATCTTTTAACTTTAGTTGTACCAAAGTATGAGCTGGGAAAGTGGTGAGTCATACTGCAATCTATATTGCAGATAGTAACTAATTTCAATAAAATAAGAGCTGTCTGCAAACAGTGGAGTATTGCTGCATCTCCTCCCAGATTGTCATTCAAACAACAATGGCATTATGAAACAATATTGTTGAAAAAACAAAAAGGAAAAGCGTCTCTCATCACACTTGATTTATTAGATTAAATCAGTTATATTCAAACAAATCAAGCACCAGAAAAAAAAAAACACTTCCTTTCTGTTTTTGCACCAGTTTTATAATGATACAAGATTAAGACTTTTGAGACATTTCTTTTTTGTTGTTGCTCAAACGTTTTTATTTAATTTTCCAACAACAATAGAGAAAAAAAATAATTTTACAATTTAAATGACAAATTATGATAAACTATGTACAAAGTTTACAAAGGCCTCAAGAGCAAAAGAGAAGGGAATAGCAAAATAATATAAACATATAAAGAAGGCTATACAATATCCAACAATTCTTGCTTCCAAATTGATTAAGTAGATAAAAGTATATCTGGATTCATTGTCTTAATAAGAGAGAGAACTTTCTCCCAAGGATTATTAATCCATTTTCTGGGAAAATTCTTAGTTCTTTAGCTTTTATTTCCATTAATGCTACTTCGTCCAATAAAATCAAGTCTTTGAAGGTTGGAATGGAGGATGATTTCCATTTTCTTGTAATGCATTTTTTGGCTACTGCCAAAATAGTCCAGAGAAGATATTTATTTTTGTTTTTCATTGTAATAGATTCATTTACATTCAGAAAAATAAAGCTTTTGATAATATAAAGGAATCAGTAAAGATAGCTTGAAGGAAATTACCAATATCTTTCCAAAATTTCTTAATGAGAGAGCATTCATAAAAAATATGAAACCAATCGGCCTTGCATTTTAGAGAGCATCTCCAACATGTTACCTCCTTAGAAAGATTAAATTTAGCAATTTTACTAGGGGTATAGTAAGCTCTATGCAAGAATTTCCAGGAAAAAAATCCTCCAAACATGTAAATTAGAGGTTAATTTAATGGAATGTAAAAGATTTGTTTCATTCTCAGAGGTTAGGGACAATGTATAATCTTTAGTAATAAAATTCCAAAATTTCTGATTAGGAATAGTTTTATAGTTAATATAATTGGAAGAATTTAATTTCAAAACTTTTGAGACATTTCTTGCTTACCAAAACATGCCACTGAATAGCACAGCTGCCAAATAACACTATTATAAAATACAAATGACAAAAAGTTAATATACAGATAGATAGATAGATAGCTAGATTAGATATATGCGTATGTGTGAATGTGTGTGCATATACATATATTTTACTTACCTGAACAGCCACATCACCAACTTTCACTTCGCAGAGACAACAGGAATGAAAAACCAGAAGACCGACATCTGAAACATTGACTTCCACTCAAGGTAAGTAACCGCTTCACCATCCTGTTGAACTTTTCCCAATAATAACATAGGAAACCTCCAGACACTGGACCCAACCCAACTTGTTTTTTTCAAGGACAAGTAACGCCTGCTAAACCTGAAAGACATCTTTAAGAAGGTCACTAAAGCAATGAACAAGGGAAAAATGGTTCACACTGCATGCCTTGACCTGGACAAGGCAATTGACACAATACCCCACTTGGACATTGTCAACAAACTCAAGACATTCGGTATAAACCTTTATGTGACCAAGTGGATAGCCATCTAGCTGACAGACAGGATCCAAGAAGTTAGAATTGAGGAGTCCACCTTTACAAAAAGGCCAATTACCAGCGGATTTCCTCAGGGATCGGTCCTGGTATAACTACTTTTTATCATCTACTTCTCTGAAGTCAAGGCCTATGTCAAGGGGCTCTGCTTGACTAAATTTGCAGATGAATGCAAATTAGAAGCAGTAATAGAATTCCTCACCAAGATGAAAGTTCTCCAAGAAGGGCTGACCCAGACAAATAATTGGTGTCAGAGCCATTGACTTAAACTAAATGCCAAGAAATGCAAAACAGTGTCCTTTGGGAAGAGACACCCTTAATAACTATCACTTTGACTAAATACCCCTAAGAGTCAATCCAGTAGTCAGGGACTTAAGGACACACACAGACAGTAATCTAGTCTTTGACCATCACATGTCTACAGCAGTGAGGAAATCATTCTATGTTGCAGAACATATAAACAAAGGTATGGCATCTAAGTCCAAGGAAGTCATTGTTCCACTGTAGTCAGCATTCATCAGACCTCTAATCAAATACAATGCCCCCTTTGGTATGTATCTAACTAGGCATACCCAACAACTGGAACGTCCACAAAAGTTCCTCACTACCTGAATACAGGGCATAAATAACATGTCCTAGGCAGACCACCTCAGTGCTTTATTGCTGTATTATGTCTCCTACAGGCTGCTGAGGGAAGATCTATGCCTGGCAAACAAGGAATTTTCAGACCACACTCTGATGGACCTTCTTCATATCCTCAAATCAAACAGCACATAAATAGGACTTGCTGAGATTCAGGTATGCATCCCAGAGACTACCCAATCTTTGGAATAGGCTCTCCATCCATTTGAAATAGAGCTCGTCCTTAACCTAATTCAAGTATATCTTGGACAACTGGAAGAGGAGCTGGAAATCTGTCCCTGGTTTGGCACCTATGTCTCCAAAGGACGCAGGCAGCCTGTAATGGTTCATCTCCCAGGCTCCTGCTTGCAAATGTTTCATCGGTCAAGCCCCGGCTTACACTACCAGGGGTATCAGAACTTGTTAGAGATTTGGGATGCATAGCTAGGCTTAAAAAGGCCCTAGTATTCATTAGCCAAGTACACACCTATGAACCTATAAAGAGTTACAGTATTAGGCATGCAAATTCTATCTTAATTACCTGTCCAGAGTTTTGGCCAGTCGTACCTATTTTTCAAGAGCTTTTGCCCAGATGTTTGACATTTGCAGTTTGACAGCAGGTGCCCTAGGGAATGGTGCTGGGTGCATTCTTGCTTCCAATTTTTATGTCCACTATGTCCTTCTCAGATAACAACCAGGTATCACAATTTGCAGGTGATGCAGGACTTGCAAGTACAGCAGCATGCATGAATGGCCAGTTTCTGTCATACCTGAACTACCTGTATTTGTAGTCTGAAACCAATCAGGTACACTTAAGCTCATGCAAATGCAAAGTTATTAGTTTATTTATTTATTTTATTTATTTGCAATTTGATTACCGGGGAAGTCCACTGGGCCAAATTGACCCATTTTCAGTGGAGGCCTGGGGAGAAAAGCGCCAAGATGCATTATACAATTTAGATACAACTGATAGTTAATATTAAAGATCTTATGTAGAATAGTTACTCATAAATGCATTCAATATCATGCATAGTTAAATTCATTAAGCTTGAAGGTAGGGATCATACAGTTTCATTTGTGGAAAACAGATATGGGTTAGGTGTGGAAACAGTTTACATACAAACCTTTTAAGAAAATGTAAATACGCTTTACATACACACATCAACAGTAGAATGCTATTTACAATATTTACAAGGTTGGGCTGTGTGAGGGTAGCTGTAGGAGTTGAGAGCTTAGAGAGAAGCTATAGAAATTGTTGAGAGCTTAGATAGGCTCATAGGAAGATAACTATGAGAGTTGTAGAGCTTGGGAACCAGAGCGAGAACCCCCTTGGATTCGGTTGGGTGAAGGCAGGTACATTTTCATTTAGTGGATAGTGTTTGAATAGTTGGGTTTTGAAGTTTTCTGAGTTTGGTATAGTTCTTAGTGTGGAGGTAAGGGAATTCCATTTTTTGCCTAATGATAAAGATAGGAGAAGTTGGCCAGCAGGACGTTTAGGTTTATGGATAGTAATTAAATTTTGATTTTCAGATCTGAGAGCTCTGTTGGGTGTATAAGGGGGAAGGATGCTAGTCAGAGCGGGACATTTTGTTGGGTGAAATATGAGTCTATGTGCAGTAGTGAGTTGGAGATAGTCTAGGTAGTTTGGGAGTTCAAGCCAATTCAGGGATTGTAGGGTTAGGCAGTGATGGGTGATATTTTTAGATTTAGAGGCAAATTTAGAGATTTTGTTGTAGCAGTTTTTTTTAGTTTAGAGGTGATAGAGGAGGACAGGTTGGTTAGGAGAGGGACTCCGTATAATAAGGAGGGAAGAAGATAATTCAAGGCCAGAGATTGCCTGGTAGAGTTGGAGAGAAAGCGATTATTACTATACAGCATACCTAGCTTTTGGTGGGTTTTCTTAATATTTTGTTGAATATGAATATCAAACATGAGGTGTTCATCTACAGTAATGCCAAGTAGTTTGGCATAGGGGACTACTTCTCTAGGTGAGCTGGTTTGACTATAGACTTTGAAGTTGTTTTTATCATAGGAGAGGGTCTTTGTGGGAGGGAATAGTAGAATATTTGATTTATTTGCATTGAGAGAGAGGTGGTTTTGGCGCATCCAGTTTTCAGTTGTTGAAAAGGCAGTTTGGGTTTTAGTCAGCAATTCAGAGAGGTTTGAGGCATAGCAGACTAATGTTGAATCGTCTGCGTATTGAATGATTTTAGCATCAGGAATAACAATGTGAAAGTTATTGATGAAGATGTTAAAAAGCATTGGCCCAAAGATGGTTCCCTGTGGTACGCCAGTTGGGGTAGGTAGGAAGGAAGAGATGGAGTTCTTCCATTTGACTGCCTGTGATCTGTCTGATATACAGCTGGAGAACCAGGATAAAGCATTATGTGAGAGATTAAGGCTTGAGAGATGACAGAGAAGGTGCTTGTGGGAAACAGTATCAAAGACTTTAGACAGATCGAGTAAAAAGTAGAAAGTAAGTGGCCTGAATCTCAGGCTTGATTGACAGTTTCTAGGAATGAGAGTAGAGCGGTTATTGTGCTATGGCCTGGACGGAAGCCATGCTGGGTAGGAGTGAGAAGATTGTTTTGGGTCAGGAAAGGCATAAGTTGGAGGTGGATGCATTTTTCTAGGATTTTGGAGATTGGTGAGAGCAAAACAATGGGACGAAAGTTTGAGATGCTGGTATTTGTGCCTCCTTTATGAAGAGGAAGAATATAAGCTGAGCACCAGAGTTTGGGGCATATGATTCTTTTATGGATCGGTTGATAATGATGCTGATTGGGAGTGCAATGCCATCAGCAGCACATTTTAGGAAGGAAGAGGGAATATTGTCAGGAGTATTAGAGCAAGGTTTAACTTTGGACAAAAGTTTTTTTATAAAGTTAGTGGAGATGGGTTTGAGTTCAAACAGATGAGGTGAGTTAGAAGGGGGAGAGTGTAGAGCAGTTGGGTTATTATTGGGAAATGTCTTGGTGAGGGTAGCAATAGTGTCTATGAAAAATGAGTTAAATTCAGAGCCTAGTTCGAGATAAGATTTATTTGGATCAGGACAGGGATTATTTTTGGAGCCTGAATTGAGGAGCGAGTTTACTGATTTACAGAATTTTTTTTGTTTTTTATTGTTATTGGACTGAAGTTTGATATAGTAGGATTTTTTGTCTTTGGTGATTAGTCATTTTGCATGGTTGCGGAGCTGTTTATATTGGAGCAAGGTATTGTCCAGTTTATTATTTTGGTAAAGCTTCCATAGTTTGTCTCTGTGGTGCATAACCTGTTTTGTCTCTTTGGATAGCCAAGGAGCAGTTTTGTTTTTTATCCTTTTGTTTCTTAGTGGGGCTAGTGAGTTTAAAGTATCAAGGAAGACATAGTTGAAGTATTCTATAGCCTTGTCAACAGGAAGGATGCTTAGAATTTGCCAGTTCATTTGTTTGAAAGTATTTGAGAAAGTAGTTGAGTTGAAGCTACTGAGGTTACAAGTTTGAATGTATTGATGCTGGTGTGGGGAGGAACTAGTTGAGCAATGTATGAAGGCTGGGAGGTGGTCGCTAAATGTATCAGGAATTGTGCCAGAATTGGTTATTTTATTTGGATCTGAGACTGGGATCCAATCTATAGTGGATCCGGGAGGGTTTATTTTGTTAGGTCGAGTGATGGAGAGGATTATTTGAGTGAAGTTATAAAGGTTAATGGATAGGGAGGGAGAGGTGTAATTGATTTTATTCCAGTTAATATTCACATCACCAAGGATATAAGTTTCATAGTTAATTTCAGTAGAGGCCCATAGGAGAATATTTTCAGAATAATCTCAGAGTCGGAGATAAAAGGCTTGAGCCAGGTTTCAGAGGTGGCTAAGATATCTGGTTGGTTATGGCTTAACCAAGCTTGAAATTGGTGTACTTTGTTGTTTAGACTTTGTGCAGTAATTGTAAAAATCTTTAGGGTGTTGAGATAGGAGGAAAAGGGTAAGGGATGAGTATTGCTAATAAAGGATGTAGGACCATGGTTAGGATGGATATCACCAGCTTGGACTAGGTTGTTGAAGGAGGTATTTTTTAGCCATATTGGTCTGCCAGGCATGAATTTTGGTAGATTGTAGATTGGAGCAGGTGACAGTATCTTGACTTTAGAGAAGAGTTTAGGGTGGAATAGGTGCAGAGGGTTGGGCTGAATGAGAGGAGAGGAGATAGAGTGGAAATGGGAGTAAGAGTGAGGGAGAAGGTTGTATGGTAGTTGTCTATGTAGGTGGTATTGGACAAGCATAGGTGGAATATGAGGTAGCATAGTATAAGGGAAGTAGGAACAGAAAGAGGAGGCTGTGGGACTGGAGGGTGTGATTACTTGAGGAGAGCATGTTGGAGCAAAGAAAGACTGGTATGCGTGGTTAGGAAAATAGAGAAGGCTATGAAGAAGAAAGGGTTTAAAAAGTGATGGAGGTATTCTAGAGATTTAAGGAAAGAGGAGGGGACTATAATTACTAGGTGGAGTACAGATTACAGAGTTTAAGAAGGATGGCTATAGGTGGGAGGAGTAATAAGGGGAGCTGGTATTGGGTAATTTGGCTGAGAGGGTGGGGTAAGATAGGATTAAAGCTAGGAGTGCTGGGGTGGGTGGGAATTGGGTGCAGGGTAGGAGAGCAGAGTAAGCCCATAGGGCGAACGGAGTGGAAAAGAACACTAGAGGTGAGTATGGCAGAAAAAGTATCAGCAAAGAGCAGTTTAAAGGCTGTAGTTGGAATGTATGAGCTAAATATTTCCAGCCAGAAAATGAAGGCTGCCTTTACAGAGGGTGGTTTAGCAGGGGGGGGGGGGAAGATATTTACAGTCTAAGGATATTAACTCATAACCAACTGTTTGTGAAAAAATAAAACTTGTTGGGATTATAAAGAATATCTAGGATTTATACTGGTAGATGCTGCCACCTAATGGTAGAAGGAGATAGCAAACAGCAGGGATAGTTGGACCAGTCTTAGGTTTATATATATTCTAGGGTGATAACAGGAGGGGAGAGGGCAAACGGTCTGCTAGAATGCGCACACGGGAGGGCATATTAACTCTATAGATAGATACACAATCTTGTTGAGGGGGGGTCTTTTCAGTAGTATTTTTCTAAGTGCCAGGCAAGCTGGCCAATTCAGGGTGGCTTCAGCTGATGGCCAGAGGTATTCGTTTTGCATTTAAAGCAGGGAGGGAGCACCCGGGATGGATTACTGTAGAGGAGAGGGAGATAACACTGAGTTATTTAATATTGCAGATGTAGAGGGGAAAGATAGAAGGTAAGGGATGTTTAGAGAAGAAGGGAGGGTCTAACAAAGCACAGTAGTAGAGAGAGGCTATGGTTAGATGAGGCTAGAGCAAGTATGTAGAGGAAAATTAGGTTTAGGGGATTAACAATGGAAAGCAGAAGACATTATGCTATGAACAATACAAGTTAGGCAATATAGGCTCCATTAAATAGAACAAAACATTCATTCAGCAGTTCAGCATGCTATCGGTGACCCTGGTCTGTTTGTGAGGACAGGGTTATACAGCAGTAGAGCCAAATATAAGTAGCAGAAAGCAAGGGGTAAATGATAAAGTAATACTATAAAATCTCTAAACAGTGCAATATATAGTGCTCAACAGACTAACACAGCAAACTACGATATGTTCATGCTGTGCAATAACTTGTGCTGAACAGTTTTCAGAACAATATAAAAGCCATGTGGTGCCCTTATAGAGAGAAACAGAAAAGAAAAATAGCTGCTAAGCCAGTAATTAAACTAAAGGCTCTTGTAGGACCATTGATCCACCTTGAAAGAGAAATAAAGACCTTCAACGATACATGTTCATTGGTGTACTTTTAACAGGACATATGGAGAGCAGACTAGGCCAGCAAAGTGCAACAGTCAAGCCCTGTATACTCAAACTAAAGTAATGCAGCTGGCGACAACATAAAAAGAGACCCACTCATCCCAAAAAGCAGCTCGCAGCTGATAAGCCGGTAATTAACCTAAGCAAAGGGCAAATGACACAGTACAAAGCAAGCAGTCAAACAGTACAGTATATAGGGCAAAACGGTCCCCAAAACCATGTAGAAGCTGTGCGGAGCCCTTATAGTTACAAATGGAACGAAAAATGGCTGCTAAACCTGATTTTAAGTGGAAGGGATTGTTATTCCACCTTAAGAGGTTATCCAGCATTCATCGATGCACTTTGGTTGGCGTCCTTTCAACAGGACATCATTACACCAGGTTTCTAGTCATGACAAGCCAGCAGTATTCAATAAAGCCCCTTGTACCCATACAAAATGAATGCAGCATTAGTCAGTGTAGAAAAGAGCCCCACTCATCCCAAAAGCAGCTTGCAGAGGTGAAAAACACATGTAGGCCACAGATAAATGAAGCCGTCAGTGCGAGGCCAACAATAGCCATACAACACAGTTACAAACATTGCACTGGAGTGATAGCCATCAGCACAAGGCCATCTATAACCCTAAAACACAGTTGCAAGTAAAAACATGGAGTTTAACAAAATAGTTGCTTAGAGGCTTGCAAATGATAGACAGATATGCTGAACATACCTACCGGAAGGCAAAAACAAGCAGCCTAAACTGCAGGACCAGCACAGAGGAGCTGTGGATGCTCAGGATAGGATTTAAAAATGGCAACACATTCTGTGGGAGATATAAGTAAATCCAGGAGGAAACTAGCTATGGGGGAGGGGAGAGGTGGACGAAAGGTGGCTGGACTAGAGGGGTAGAAGGTAGGAGGGACTAAAGAGGTGGAAAGTTAGTAGGAAGAACAGTTCCAGGAGGGGGGAGAGCTTAATAGAGGTGAGTATGGCAGAAAAAGTATCAGCAAAGAGCAGTTTAAAGGCTGTAGTTGGAATGTATGAGCTAAATATTTCCAGCCAGAAAATGAAGGCTGCCTTTACAGAGGGTGGTTTAGCAGGGGGGAGAAGATATTTACAGTCAAAGGAAATTAACTCATAACCAACTGTTTGTGAAAAAATAAAACTTGTTGGGATTATAAAGAATATCTAGGATTTATATTGGTAGATGCTGCCACCTAATGGTAGAAGGAAATAGCAAACAGCAGGGATAGTTGGACCAGTCTTAGGTTTATATATATTCTAGGGTAGTGATAACAGGAGGGGAGAGGGCAATCGATCTGCGGTAGGCTGCTAGAACGCACACACGGGAGGGCAGATTAACTCTATAGATAGTACATCAAGTCTACATTTAATTAGTGTTAAGCAACATACATTTACACAATCTTGTTGGGGGGGGGGGTCTTCTCAGTAGTATTTTTCTAAGTACCAGGCAAGTAGGGCATTTATACAACCATTACCCCTATGCTATAAGCAATAATATCTTGGAATCATGTAAGATGTTTAGAGCCCACTCTCATGTTGACTTGATGGTCAGAACATGCTTCAGTACCATCTGTTTCATACTGAAATTTGTGAGTTCTAAATATATCATTATGCAAGGTGCTCGTCTGGCCAATTTTTTCTTTATCTATAACCCTAGGGATATTGTTAAGATGGAAACATTTTAGAATTATTATTTGAAACAAATTGCTAATGCGATGGCAGTTTGTGTTGCTGAGTATCTAGAGGGACCTGATATGGGCTCATAAATGCTCCAAAGACAATTTCCTACAATCAGGCCTTAATATATTCATTTCATCTTACTGTGTTAATTTGGGAAACATCCATCAGTTTCTTTGTGAATAACTTAAGTTCTTTAATTGTAAGACACTAAGGGCATGACATTATTTAACCTATCCATTAGGAATTCTACAACCTTTAATTCTTTTAACAGCAGCATAATGTTTATTTCAAAGATGTTTTTTTTTTACATACTCCACGTGAAATAGGGCTCATTGTGATCTGAAATGAGGTCCTAAGCTGTCAAGTTAATATTGTAACATTGTTTTGAGCGTGAAGAAGTAATTAGTTTTGAACATGAAACTGAAAGCTTTCAGAAGGAGATTCAGGTAAGCTGGGATGCCAAAGTATGCTTGCATCAGTAGAATTTCAGCTTATCTTTCTTATACCTAAAGACAGCAACAATAATCTCCCCACAAGTTAAATATGGGATTCCCCTAAGTAAATCACAACATTCAGGTTCCCATCCTGTTATTTTTTCCCCTGGAGCACCTGTGAAAACTGCGATCTGTGATGACAGAAATGGGAGTCAACCTACATAGTAACCATAACGAGAAAATACCCAGGAAAATCAGGTAAGGGTGAATTACCAAAACTAGGGAATACTAGTTTAAGAGGTTTTAGTCAGAGAACCACTAACTAGACGCTAGTAAAAAAGATACATTCAATCACCAAGATTTAACAGGGGAAAAACAGGCAAGGCTCATTTACACATATTTCTCTACCTTTTTTGAACAATTAAAGGGATTCATTCAAGCCAGCACTAGAATTTTAGAGATGGAATTGACCAAAAAAGGAACAAATACATTCCCACAGAAAAAAAAAATAGTCCTTAAGGAGAAAAAAAGAAAAGTACTCCAAGGTTAAAGCAATAACAAGAAAATATCAGAAAAATTATATTTTAAGCACACGAGTCAGTCATGATCTAATTTTTTTTCACACAATATAACAGCAGTGGCATGAGGCCATCTGTTATATCAGTTAAGCAATTTCAACAAAAGTGAAGATCTGGAGAGCGAGAGCAGTGCTCTGCATTATGAGATCGGGTGGGGCAGTTTTCTGCATTATGAGATTGGGGCAAGGCAGCGCTAAGCATTATGAGATGAGGGTGGGGCAGTGTTCTGCATTATGAGATGGGATGGGGCATTGCTCTGTATTATGAGATGGGGACGGAGGAGCACTCTGCATTATGAGATGGGGGGCAAGGTTACTAAGCAGCCTGTAATACTTTGGATAGCTGACATTCCTAATGATTTTGGCTTTCATCCTAGCAGTTACAGAAGATGGACCAGCTCCTATCAGAGCTTAAGTTCTATGATTTAAAACTGATTAGGTGAACTCTTGACATATTATATCAGGCACTTATGCAAATCATTGGTTTCCCTAAGAAATACAAGTGCTTCATGTTTTTGCCTATAGAACAAACTTTTCATAATTAAGTCAGGGCCTTTGGGTCCAAATAAAGGAAAATGATTCTGATTGAACACGCTAGTCAAAAATAAGAGAAAATCTTCAAAGTAACAAAACAGATCAAATTAAAGTAAATGAAGAAATCAGAACAGCTTCAAAGAAATTCCAAATTCTTCATATAAAGTGTCAAAAAAAAAAACTAGGGACTGTTTCTTCTCACCTACCACAGAGTGCATGACAAAGATCTGAAGAGACTCTATACTCCAGTGCATTATGAGATAGGGGAATCTGAATAGCAGCCTAGGAAAGATTTACTTGCTGAGGAGTGATAATGCCTGCCAACATATTTCCTGCTGTTGGGGAGGATGCACCTCCTCTTATCATGATTGTGGATACAACACAGGTTACTTATGCTGTATGCCTTTGGCATGAATTATAGTGCAGCTCTACAAACCAAGACACTATAAATGTGCTGTGCTGTGTGCCCTTTCCAATAGTATCCATGTCCCTAGTTACTCAGGATCCTGTGCTGTGTGCCATTGACCCACCTTGTACTTTACAAGCATTCAGTACAGTACACAGCTTGCCATCTATGTACTCTGCCATGCCGAAACTTAACTTCATCTTCACTCACCTCACCAACCCTAGCACAGAGTCTTCAGACTTTTCATTAGCATGTCACCAACAAGCAATATATAGGGAGAACTACTGTACAGTTTCTCCATATGCCATACGTGTCTGTTAACATTGCACTAATAGGATAACTGCAATTCTATCTATGTGTACACCTATCAGTAGAGAAAATGGCTTCCATGTTGTTTCTGGTATAAAGCACAGACATTATTTATGAATCCTGCTATTCATGAGTTAAATAATTCCATAATTCCTTGTTTTATATACTAGATTTATATTCCTTCATGCAAAGTAGTTTTAACATTGCATAACTCTGTATCAGTCAAGTCAGGAAAAAAAGCTGTTTATTTCCTTGAGGCAGTGTATCTTTTGCAGTCTATTTTACAGCTAAGATAAATGATGTACAGGAAGACAAGCAACTTATTGAAGGCAATGTGGTGAGTCAATATTTGAAGTAAGATTGAAATGTGCAATCTCTAAACAGTTTATTGAACTACAAACTGTCGTTCTTCACATTCAAACGATACTGCTTCACTACAGGTACATCTCATACTCTTACAGCAAATAATTATAAAGTATACACGCAGACTATAAAACACTGAGCCTTATGTAAAGCATGTTTATTGGTTAACCATATTAACTGCTCTATATAATGTAAGTTACAGGCACTGATGCAGTTTTACAGACTAAAGAAAATATGTTGATGCACCTACATTGCTAAGATGCAATGATCTCATACTGAAATCCTAAAGCCTAATCCTGAATATTTCAAAACATTTCCTTGTATGCAGCTATTCTGATATATCGCATACAATTTCTCTGTGAACAACTATTTAGTTTTATTTATTTATTAAACATGAACTGGCTCTTTGGCAGACCCTTTTTGGCCACAAGGGCAGGAGTGAATGTAATTTATTTATACACAGTTTAGCCAATCTGCCGCCATATTTTATGGGGAAAACTAGTGTAAATAGAGAAAAAAAAATGCAGACACAGGGATAAATGAAAAAAAAAAAAAACTCATGGACAACGATCAGATTCAAGGACTGACCCCCAGACTTGTGGAGCTGTGAAATAAGAGATCTTGTCACTAAACCATCATCCGGCCCATGATGAGAGTAACAGCATATGTTTTAACACTTTAATCATCAATATTGTGTTTATTTTCTGTTTGGATCTGTAATAATGGCTGTGTGTTATGTTGGGCCACTGCATGGCATACTTAAAAGACTCTGATTGACTATAAAAGATTTCTGGTTCAATTGCCCTACAGTGCCTGTCCTCACCCCCCACACTCAAACAAGCAAACAAAGAAACAAAAAAAACAGAATGAGGAATAGGTATTATGCCAGAACATAGTTTAACCACATTGAATTCTGTATCTCACAATGTTTTCTGGAAAAACATACATTTTATTTGTTTTTCACAATTTTTATGTTAAATATTGACATCCACAGCTAAGTGGGCAAAACAAAACAACTAGACCAGTGCAAATCCTCAAAAATATCTCAAGACAATACAAAACTAGCATTGTCTCTGTCATTGTCTAAATTATTCAGATAAGAAAGGCTATAAATTAAAACAAACTCCACTGCATTAGTCAACGAGGCAGAGAAAAGTATCCAGTTTTATAAAACTGGTAACTCTACAGTTCTCGGCCTTTTCTTAAAGCATGAGTCCATGTTGCCCCATGCAGCTTTCTTTTTAATTTTAACCAGCTTAAGCTATTTTATCAGAACTTGTAAACATATTTGATGATGTTTTGCATTGTGATGAGGTATAATCATGTGGATTTATAATGTCTGACTTCACAGTCAGTACCACAAGAGAGATTTGAAGTGTCATTCTCATTTGCAATGAAGCTTTGGGCTGTTTGCTATGCATTAGAGCCTGCTTCACCACAAGCTCATAAGACAACTCTGCAACTGCATATTTTAGCAAACATTTTAAGCTCTTGTGCATGTCTACTGTAATTTTGCGTCATGTTCTCCCCATTAGGAGAATGAGAGATTCTCAGAGGCAGATACAGTGCAACAAGTATGTTGTCGGACACCCTAACCAATACACACAATAGAAAAACTGTCTTCTCCTTTCGTCCGAATCAAATGAAGCTGAACTTGATTCTGCTGCGTTCTGCATTTTTCCTTGTTCTGATGACAAGAACACAGGAGCACCTTCTGAGCAGTTTCTGTATAAAAATTAGTGCGTGTCACTATTCCATGTGACACCTGTTCAGGGGCAGCTGCTGATACTTAACCTGCCAAGTAAATAATACCACCCGCATCTCTCGCTCACATATTTCATAGTACTGAAGTATTATCTGATCTGCAGAAACAGCCTAACATGAGTTTGATCAGAGCTACAAGGAAAACTGGCCTCTTACCATGCATATTAATTCACCACTTAGTCATGATAAGATGTTAGGTCAGACGATAGTCATATGGTGCTGGGAAATGTATTCCAGCTACACCATAAGGCTGGAGGTATTCAAAGTAACTACAATACAAAGCAGAAACTAAGGCAGTTTACTGTCTTTATTGAAGTGATTATTACAAACCATCAAAAAGTGGATTAAATCAGACCTCTCTGCACCATACCTTGCCTTACATGTGACACGCCTCTGGACTAAGACTGACCACCTAAAACTGAAGGAGGCCAGTCTTCCCTGCACTGTCCCATACCTTGCATGCTAATCTAATGCCCCATCTGGCTCTAGGTTAGCTTGGTCTAGGACTAAGGATGACAGTTCAAAATGAATGAAACCAACCACCCCTCTAGAATCCACTGTCCTGCAATTTAATAGTTACTTTATACTGCAGGCTAAGTTAGGGTCCTATGTCGTAGTTCCATCTCTCTTCAAAGGACCAGCACATTGGGATACTCAGAGAGTGGTGTTCACTGTGTTTCTTCCCCATATTCAATCTACAAAAGAATCCTTCTCAGTATAGAAAGTTCATTCCTTTTTTTCTCACCCCACCATGAATATATATAAATAAATATGTACTGACATTAATCAAAACACACAGAATGTCTGTGCCAATAACACTGACAACAAAAGGTCAACAATGCAAATGTTAACAGGGGACTATGCATGTGAGAGGGATACACGCACAGCATACAAAAACATTTATAAAATAAAAAGTAAAAAACTAACAATATGTGTTTTTACAGGGGGTGAGCCCTCTACACCCCCACACCCCCTCCATATATACTGACTCTGAGATTACACAATCTCTGGGGCATATTCCCCATCCTCGGAGAATATTGATTTCATACACCTGTCAACCATCTGTTTTTTGACTAAAGTGTGTCGACAAAACAGATGCTGACAACTGAGAGTGCTGATAAACTCACCCACTCCCACACACACACACAAACACACATATATATATATAAAGGGTTATATTCTAGATGATCAATTGTTCTTAATGTCAAACTTAAAACACCAACAAAAAATGTTCGAATGTACAGAATATCCGATGTACTAAATCTCAAACAAAAACTATAGAGAAAGGAAAACTATTTGCCCTCCCAATGTTAACACCAAAACTCCCCTAATACTAGGTTCAGATTTGTCAGAATAGTGCCAGTGTTACAGAAAGATTTTTGTTAAGGTAAGGTGTAGAGTTAGGGTTGGAAGAAGGGGAAACATTAGGATTAGGGTTAGTACCCATTGCTAAGGAGTGCAGGGGGTTGGCACCACCTTTGTAATGGGTACTAACCCAAATGCTGCCCCTTTTCCTAACTCTAACCCTACAACTTACATTAATAAAAACCTTCCCTTAACACTGACACTACACATGACACACTCACTCACACAAACTGTCACTAACAACACTACATCTATCCCCGATATAACCCTATCTCAAACCATAAAATGCACACACAGACATACAGCACCTATCCCTAACCTATCCCTGACTCCAACCTTAACTCACAAACACATGCACAGACACTCTCATCATCTCCAACCCCTCTCACCTATCTTGACAAAACATATCTTTGAATTTTTCATGGCTTGGCTATCCATATCATCAAAATTAAACACCACCCCTATATATATATCTACACAGTGGATATAAAAAGTGTATACACCCCTGTTAAAATGCCAAGTTTTTGTGATATAAAAAAATGGGACCACAATAAATTATTTCAAAACTCTTGACTTTTGGACTTATTTGTGGATTACTCGCTGTTTTGGATTTGGCTACTTGTTTATTTCAAAACTTTTCCCACCTTTAATGTGACCTATAACCTGTACAATTCAATTGAAAAACAAATATGTTAGGGAAACAAATAAAAAATGTGCAATAAGCTGGTTGCATAAGTCTGCTTACTCTACTAATACTTTGTTGAAGCACCTTTTTATTTAATTACAGCATTCAGTCTTCTTGGGTACACACCTGCCATCAATTAAAGAGACTCTGATTAACCCTAAATAAAGTTCAGCTGTCCTAGTAGGATTTTCCTGACATTTACTCAGTTGCTTGCTATATATATATATATATATATATATATATATATATATATATATATATATATATATATATATATATATATATATATATATATATATATATAGACAGAGAGAGAGATAGAGAGAGAGAGAGAGAGAGAGAGATACATATAAACATTATATACTTACGATAATGATATATCTGGTTGATCCTTGTCTGAAATGTAATACTTGGACTGCTCACTCATGTGCCTTTTCTAGACAGTTTTCAAAATCTCATACAAATCAATTAAGCCACTGTAGCAGACTAAGAAGGAAGTATTTCCTAAATCAGTGTATATAATCAAAAAATTTACTGCACTATTAATCAATGCATCTATGCCGCAGAACTATAAACACTTAGAGAAAGATACTCCTTCCCTGCAGATAAGATCTACAGATCTTTGGCTATCTTCCAAGTCAACACATAAATGACAGTCTGATAGGAGGAAAGGTGTGTGGGTATATTACAGTACACTAACAAGGATTACTCAGATCTATCATTATAAAAAGTATATAACATTTGTATCTGTACTGAAACAGTGTTCCCAGAAGAACACTGTGGTTGGTATCATGATAACAAAAATGCAGGCACCAAAAGGCCATCTTGATTTTGAAATTACTTCAAGTTTGTAATGTTTAGCAAATGTGTACCAAAGAAATCCATTCTGTTGCTGCGCAAATGTCATTCACTGACAAATTCTTGAAGAAGGCTGATGATGGCATTGCAGATCTTGTGGAGTGGGCTTTTGGTTTGGTTTGCAGTTTTTTCTTATATGATGCATAGCAGAAGTAAATACAGATGGATAGCCACCCGAACAATGGTATCGTTGTAACATTCTTCCCTAATCTGTATAGGGTAAAGGATTCAAATAACTGATAATTTTGTATGGTGTGTCTGGTGTGTTCTAAGCTGAAATGAAGCTATCTAAGGGAAGCCAAGCATACTTCTCGACTGTACAGATTTTC
Source organism: Protopterus annectens (assembly GCF_019279795.1). Taxonomy (NCBI): domain Eukaryota; kingdom Metazoa; phylum Chordata; order Ceratodontiformes; family Protopteridae; genus Protopterus; species Protopterus annectens. The sequence goes on from NC_056742.1 coordinate 297,717,996, forward strand.
GAAAAAAGGGAAAGATTTTTTCCTCATACTTTTGGTGTGTTCCTCCTAAAATGTGTACCTTTCTGGCAAATAGCTGAGGATTGAGGTCATTAAATTATGACAAATATTTGAGTTTAAGACTCCACATCCTTTAGAAAATTCATGCTAATGCAAAACCTATTATTCTATCAACTTTCTAAGTTTGTAAGAGCAATATTTAAAATCTGTCCCTATTTGTCCCCCCATCATTTTAGGCTTTGTCCGGATTTTTTGCTCTAAGAGATTGGGAGATATGAACCCAAGAAATGTAGTTTTATTCTCCTGTGTTAAACATTTGAGGGAAAAACACCATAATACCTCCTACCTACCCTACTGTATATTACCTCACTCTTTACTAACCTACAAACGTCCACACTAACAAAGCTGGAACAATCCTCCAATAAAATATCACGTTTTGCTGCAAATCATTCCTTTAGAACTTATTACTGCTCTGCCCTTAAACAACTAAACTGAACTGACCTCCCACATCATCTCTACTATAGTCAGCTACTACTAGCTCATACTGTAATGTACTACCCTGACAAGTATGCAGCATTAAAAGGCATGCTTCGACACTACCATACCAAAGCCCTTCACTCTAAAGACTAACTCCCCCTTTCCGTCACTAAAGCCCAAACTGCATTGGGAGCCTCCTTATACTCAGACTCTGTGGCTACCCTCTGAAATGCCCTCCCTCATGCTCTCAGGCTTCTGGAAGAGCAACAAGCATTCAGATCACATTTCAGAAAACACCTCTTGACAAGCTGGCTCTGTAGCTGTTCATCTCCAGGATATGTATAACATCTTTGCTTTGTTCTTCATCTTCTACTATACCTCTGTTCTCCTCTACTCTGTTATCAGCTACCACTTTGTCTTCACCCCCCCCCCATCTTCTACCTATGCCTCTCTTAACTCTTTTACTACTCATTTCATTTATATCAGATAATTAAATCAACCTTTTGCTAACCACTCTTTGTAAATAACTCAGTACTTTGTATTATGATATGCATCCTACTACACATTAATTTAACTGTATCTGTGTAGAGTATAACTAGTACAAGAAACCTTATGTATAGTTATTTCTTTATCTATTTTGACACTGTAAAATTTATTTCAATTGTAGTTTTCATGTCATTGTTGATACTGTGTAATTTAAAAGATTTTGTTTGTGCTGCATGTACTGGAGCTTTTCTCCTTGGGCCTCCAATGAACGGGGGCCTTTGTGTCCAGCCGAACTTCCCTAGTCAACAAATGTAAAATAAAATAAATCAATAAAGATTTACCTTTTGGTTTAGGTTAAGATCTGAGGCTACTTTGGACATAAACAGTAAATCAGTTATGAATACCACTCTATCTTTATTGAAAACAATATAAGGACAGGGCAGTGCAGGTAATTTCTTAAACCTGTTAACTGTTGTAATAGCCACTAAAAATAAAGTTTTCCAGAACAGAAAACTGAGGTCTGGTTTATTTGCTGGGAGGGCTACAGTTAATTTTATTAAAATGAAATTAATGTCCCAAATTAGTGCTGGATGCTGGGTTGTCCGGACAAAAACAGTGTTCTTAAAAAGGCTTTGTAAACATGTTGAGAAGTCAGAGATGAATGATGGTAGTACCCAATTGAACTTTTAACACAGAAAACCTATATCCCTTATCAAACAATTCTGATAAGAACAGGAGGACTATGGAGGTGATCAGGATGACTGGGTACAGCCCTTGTTGTGTCACCTACAAAAGACGTTCGAGCCTCTTATTTTTATGTTTTCCTAGTTTAGGATTTCTGGGATTTTACTAGTAAATGGAAGGGTACTGGGTCCCTGGCCATCACTGAAAGTGAAGAAACCATGAGGCTAACCTAAGGGACTGGATGTCTGGGTAAGCCTTGCTGGAGGGGTGAGATAAAAGTCTTTGATGATATCCCAATAGGAGTGGGCTTTTCATGTCAGGCCATAGCAGGAATCAAACATATCAGAGAGAAATTGGATGTCTGGGTGACGCTTGATGGAGGGGAGAGATAGGAGTCTTTGACGATGATCCAATAGGCATGGTCTTTTCATGTCAGGGCATAGCAAGAATCAAACATATCAGAGAGGAACTGGATGTCTGGGTGAGGATTGCTGAAGGGGTAAGATAGGAGTCTTTGAGGATGTTCCAACAGGAGTGGTGTTTTCATGTCAGGCCACTGCAAGAATCAAACATATCAGAGCCAAACTGGCGCTATGAGAATGAATTTAACTTTACACAGCCTAGCTTTCTGAATGATCATCATCATGAGAGGCAGTGGAGTGATGGCAAACATGAGACCCAGGACACCAAGGATGGACTACAGATTCTCTGGGAGTCTGACCACGTGCATGGATTAGAGAAAATAAAGTCTTGCTTTTGCTTTTGGATGCTGAGGTGAAGAGATTACAGCAAAGGCTTCTCCCAGTGGCATAAAAGTATTTTTTCTGTAGACATGCTTAGAGACCACTTCTGAGGCATATATGAGATGCCACAACAAAGCGTGGTGAGTTGTTGGCTCATTCCCATACCCTTATTGCTTTCCAACAGAAGGGATATGACCTGATTTCCCCTTTGCTTGTGGAAATACCCCACTGCAGTCATGTTGGTCAGAGTGGAAGACTATCCTACCCTGGGGAGGACAGTCCTGAAAGGCCTGCAGTGTTTGGAGGACAGCCTTCATCTCGAGGATATTGATGAGTAGCTGGGCCTCATGTTGTGTCCATGTTCCCTGGACTGGCTGTTCCAGACAATGCCCACTCCACCCTAAGCCAGGTAGATCTTTTTTTTTGATGATGATGGTTGAGAATGTAGGAAGAAAAGGTTGTCCTGAGAACAGATTCTGTGGTTGAAGTCACCAGTGTATATGCCTGTGACAAGACTTGGAAAATCTTATTTTTTGAAACTTTGGACCAGGAATCTGACACCATTGTACTCACAATGCCTATTACCCAGACAGTATCACTGTGTACTGTATGGTTGTTTCCATTAATCCCAGAAATCATAAGACTAGCTGCTGTAGTTGCATTATAATGCAGAAAAATTCTGACTGACTATTGATTTAAGTGTTAACCTGTTTGACCAGAGGCTTCTAATGGTCACTGTGGTATCCAGGTGACAACTAAAAATGTCAATGTCTGAGTTAGATCCTATGGTTAACTGATAGTCCTACAGTCAGGTATAACCAGAACAAGCATTGTCTTGGGGACAGATGCCCTTGATGTAGTGGCTATGAGACAGTTGTCTAAGTACGGGAAAATATTGAAAATAAATAATGTTTTTAACATCATGCTGTCAGCTGACAGAATGTTGGCTTAATAATATTTTATTTCCTGTATGAAAATTAGCTTACTCCACACAACAGTTCCATTTCCTTGAACAGATGTTAAATATTACTACTAAGGTCACCTACATTAGGCAGCATTAAGGACAGTCCAGTACTACTTTTAACAGCATTTAAACAATGCCTCGTTACTTAAGTTTGTAGTCCTTTCAGTATGATGCATTGTTACTCTCTGAATCAGAAAATAAATTACACTGAAAATGTATAAAAATTACCCTGCCATTAACTGGGAAAACTACTCGTGTACCAACACCTTTGCCCAACGGTTCTTGGAATTCATAAATTCCAATGCCCTGGATCAACTAATTCTTAGTCCCACCAGGGGCAACAATATCCTAGAGCTGGTCATTACCAACATGGGAAATCGATGCTCCACACCTATGGTCACCGCCTCGTTGGTCAGGTCTGACCATAAGCTAATCACCCTTGACATCCACATCCCACTCCCACCCCCCCAGTAAGGAAACCTCCGTAAAAAAATTTCTCCAAAGCCAACTTCATGCTACTCAAGCCAGAAGTGACAAACTTCATGTCACCCATGCAGACAGGAACTGAAAGTTTGACTGCTAAATCCTACACTAAGGTACTGTACGAGCACACATCCACTTGTGCATGAATTGTGCCATCCCCAATAGAACCAAGATGCTCTCCTCCAAAAAAGGAAACCAATCTGGTGGCCCCTTGCCATAAACAAACTTTACAACAAAAGGAAGAAACTGTTGCAGAAAAGAGGAAAATCCCAGGATACAAAAAACCTCCCTTACCAGCCTCAGTAAGAAGCTGAGATCCCTCAAAAAATCCTACAAAGCTAATTACGAAAATAAAATTGCCAAATATTCCAAAGAGGACCACAAGGCATTCTATAGTTATGTCAATAATCTAAATGGCAATGCTCAGATCTGCTCTGAGATACAACAGAATGGCATTAAATATACTGATCCCAAGGATATTGCCAATATCCTGGCAGATCAATTCAGTGCAAATTTCACTCCCCTCTGACCCCCTAAAGGGCCCATCTCAATACTGAAAAATTGCCAAATTCTGGTAATAACGGACACACATGTAAAAAACACACTCTCCAAAGTTAAGAATACAGCATCCATGGGACCAGATGACATCCCAGGCTGTGTACTACATGAACTACAAAATGAACTGGCAGCTCACCTAAGTATCATTTTTAATCATAGCCTCACCTCAGGCTTCATGCCCACTGAGTGGCGCACAGCTACAGTTATCCCACTCAACAAGGGGGAATCCACCTTGGATCCCGGGAACTACTGCCCCATCAGTCTGACAAGCCAGATCTGCAAGGCCATGGAATGTATTATCATGGAACTTATAAACAAAGACATTGGCAATCTTCAAACACTGGACCCCACGCAGTTTGGGTTTGTGAAGGGCCAATATTGTCTCCTGAACCTGATTGACTTCTTTGAATCAGTTTCCAGAGCTGTAGACAAGGGTAAGATGGTCCACACTGCCTATCTGGACCTCGCCATGGCCTTTGACACCATCCCCCACTCTGGAATCATAGATAAACTTACTAAGCTGGGCATTAATCCCTACATCACTCGATGGGTTGCCAACTGGCTTACTGACAAAACCCACACTGTAAAAGTAGCCGACTCCAAATCCAGCTCCAGACAAGTGACAAATGGAGTACCTCAGGGTTCAGTCCTGGGACCGCTCTTGTTTGGCATCTACTTCTCTGAAGTACAGGCCAACACCAAGGGACTCTGGCTAACAAAGTTCACAAATGACTGCAAACTGGGAGCCATTATTGAATCCCCTAATGATGTGGATATTCTACAAAAGGGCCTTACAGAAACAGATGCTTGGTGCCAGAGCCATGAGCTCAAGCTCAATGCCAAGAAATGTATAGTTATCCCCTTTGGGAAAAAACATGTACCCACGAATTACCACATAGGTGGCAGTACACTAAACACCAAAAGTGTGATAAGAGACTTAGGGACACAGGTGAACATTGGTCACCTTCAATAACCACATCGCCACAACAGTCAGGAAATCCTTCTATGTGGCACACCTCATCACTAAGGGCTTTTCATCCAGAAAAAAGGAGGTCATTGTCCAACTGTACTCATCCCTCATTAGACCCATTATAGAATACAATGCCCTGTTTGGTATGTACCTCTCAAGACATCTGCATCAACTGGAAAGGCCGCAGAAATACATCACTAAAAGAATCACAGGCCTAAAGCAGATGCCCTATGCTGACTGTCTAAAGAAAACTCCACCTATACTCTGTCACATATCGTCTGCTCAGAGGCGATCTCTGCTTAACATACAAGGCCATGTCAAACCCAGAGCTGTTGGACATGCTACACTTAAAGAAATCCCAATCCCTCAGAGAGACACGCTCCAGGGATCGAAACCTTGTCATCACAATGAACAAAACATGCTGGAGGGATAGGTTCCTGACCCAGAAACTTCCCAGACTCTGGAATAGACTGCCCATACATGTCAAGCAGAGCGCCTCTTTGACCCTCTTCAAAAGGAACCTTGATGATTGGATGGGAGATAGGAAATTCACCCCAGGGATCATATCAGTCACTCTGCTAGACACGGGTCCAGGGAAATAAATAATGTACGAAGAAATAGCCAGGGAATTGCTATGGCTCGGCTTGTATAGGTCCTAGGGCCGACAGTCTAGTACCAACCTATGAAGTTATTGTGGAAATACAGAAAATATAATTACTTTGCCTTATTTGATTGATGTTATCTACTCCTCTTTTCAAGTTTGTAGTCTATTACAAGGGATGTGAAACACGTAAGAGAGCAACAAACAGAATAATATATTCTTCAGGAACACATTGAATACAAACTAATGCAGACTAATTATATTCGTACTTTATACACACAGCCAGAAAGAGGAAAGTTATGGCTGCCATATTTATGCTTCTGGAATGTTACAGAAGGCACTCTAAGTGGGACATATGTGCACACATAATTATATGCACAATAACACAATATTTACTACATGCACGATGCCAGGGCACTTCTATGGGCTAGGCTTGTAAAGGCTCCAGAGCTATTAGCCTAGTACACACCTATGAACCTATGAACATTTCCCCAATTTTTACGTATAAAACCTGGAAATCAAATTAAAATATCTGCAAGTGTTAATATTTGCTTCCAGCAAAATTAAATAGCTATTTAAATATAGTAATAATATTTATATGTTATTAGATGCTGAAAACATATGTAGAAAGCTTGATGTCTTTTTGCTTTGTGAACAATTTGAATTATGCACACATTAAATGTTGCCCATTATCAAACAATGCTGTTCAAGCAAACCATTTCTTATACATGTTATGCATAGCACTGCAAGAGTGCTCTCAGATTAATAAAAGTGACCTCTGGGCATTTTAAATATATTTCAACACACAGAATTCATGAAAAGCCTTGCAAAGTCAAACTGAACATATTGCCATGGTGTTTACAGCCATTCACCAAAGTACAATGGCATGCGTGGCACCATGTTTCAGACCATATGGCATTCAGTTCATTTACCTGGCAAAGCTTCAACGTGTTTGCCCAGACTGGGCTATTAATGACCTAGACTGAGCTATTAATGAAACAATAGTGATGAGACTTCATTTTACAAAATGCCAATGTGCCCTGCATGTGTACTGCCCAGCAATCTGGCTAGCAGCTTTGAAAGAATTGACCATCCAAACTCATGTAAGAGTCCCTTAGCATATAGTTAACTTGACTTTTCTAAAATCAAGCACTAGACTAAGTGAACTCATCTTCTTTGGGACATACATTTACAGTGATTTCATATACTTTGGACAATGCTAGATCATTTGTAATTTATGTTTTTTTTTTTTTAATGCCCCTTGGATCATTATTTTCACCACCACAGCCCCCAGTGCTGCACGTCCATGTTAGGTCAAACAGGTGGTCTCTCTCCCCCCCAGACTTACTCTGGCATTGCTGGGGATGGTCAAAGATTCTAAGGGTATCCTGGGGGCTCAGCTTTCTTTGTTTCTGTGCTTGAGTTTTTATTTATTTATTGACATTTGATTACCAGGAAAGTCTGGCTGGATAGGAGCCCATTTTCAGCGGAGGGGCAGGGAGAAAGGCTTCAAAGTATTACAAAACATTTTAAGAACAATAATATTACACTCTTTAAAAAAGTACAAAAAACAAATACAGTTTATATAATTATGCCAAATTGACATAATAAGAAAGCTTTGGTTAAGAATAGATACAAGTTATATGAATATAACATGAATAAATGATTTAATAGTTAGAGAAAGTTTAGCCAGTTTATAGATAAATTAAAGGTAAGTTAGTGCAAAACAAACAGGAATTACAAAGTGAGAGAAAAGCAGACTTGTGGTATATTTAGAGAAAGATCCAGGGGAGAGAAATAGGTAGAAGTAAGGGAGTGACTAAAAAAGGGAGAGTAAGGAGATGTAAGGTATGAATTGGTATTTGCCCACATTTAGGGGTATAGTTTATCCAGGTGTTGAGGAAGAACAGAGCCAGCTTTTGGGTAGGAAGTCTTTCAGAATGGTTTTAAAGGATGGAATGGAAGGAATTGACCAGATGGATAGAGATAAGGGGTTTCAGGCCTTAGCAGCATGGTACGAGTACAGACAATGCCCAGCAGATTTGATAGGTTTGTGGACAGACAGGAGTTTTTGGTCATTCAATCATAATGATTGCCTAGGAACATCGTTGTGTAAAATTTTATTCAGTGCTGGCAAGCAAATTAATTCTGGATATTTTTATAGGTGGTAAGAAGCTGTGTATATGTTAGTTGATGAGGTTGGTCTAAGTAATTTAGGCTTTTTGTTATATACAGTGCTGGGTTCTAAAATCAGTAATGGATGCACATTTAGCAACTTTGATATAGCATAGCCCAAGTTTTGATTTTTGTGATGCTGTAGGTTGGTAAGTATAAGAATGCCATAAAGATGTGTGGTGAAGAGATAAGTAGTGGCAAGTGCTGCTTTAGTTGCATTGGCGAGAACATTTTTGGCTCTATAAAGTATCCCTAGTTTTTATGAGTTTTTCTTATGCAATTTTGAATATGCAAGTTGTATTTAAGATTATCATCCACTATCACTCCAAATAATTTGCTATGAAAAGTGACTTCAGTGGTTATATTTTCAAGAGTGAGAGGATTTTAAATTTATTTTTATTTTATTTTTTTTTTTTATGACAGAGGGACTTGGGGGGAAAAGTAGTAGTTTTTTTGAGGGGAGGGTCAAGCATGAGTTGTGAGTTACAAAACCATGTTTCAGTTGTCAAAACTTCCCAAATATTTTTTTTTTTTGAGGTGTGCCACATTGTCAGATGTGCAAATGAGTGTGGAGTCATGTTTGTACTGTATTATGGAGGCCTGTTGTACGGATGTGTGGAGGGTGTTAGAGAGAATGTTAAAGAGGGGGGGGTCAAGGATAGATCCTTGCAGTACACCAGTGATAACCGGAAGATATGGAAAGAGAGCAGAGTGCCATTTTACAATCAGATACCTATTGAATAGGTAGCTTTTGAACCATAGATATGTATGCTGAGAGAGACCTAATTGGGACGTTTGAAGTTGAAGTTTGCTGTGACAAACTGTGCCCAAGACTTTAGGAGGAGACTAGTTTGCCATTATCTGTAGCTTTATTGACAGTATCTATATAGGTTATAAGTGCAGTGTTAGTACTATGGGAGGGATGGAAGCCATGTTGTGTGGGGAATAGGAGGTCTTCCCAAGGGAGATAGTTTAGCAATTGTTTTTGAATACATTTTTCAAATATTTTAGACAGGGGGATAAGATTGCTATAGGTCTAAAGTTAGCAATGTCTGTTGAATTTCCTCCTTTGTACATACTGATAATGTTTTACTTTTTCCAGAGAGATGGAAAATGGGATTCCTGGACTGAACTATTTATAAGGAGTGAGACAGGGTAGGCATTGCTATCAGCTGCTATTTTAAGGTATTTGCTTGGAAGGTCATCAGCTGTAGCTCAAACTGGTTTGAGTTTGTTTAAGAGTAGTTTTATACAGGATGTGGGCAGGTGAAGGTGAAAGTGGATGTGGTGATATGTGGCTCCCGGACAGGGCTAGGATTACACTTTGGAGAATCCTTAGTTAGAGATGCTATGCTATCAATGGAATAAGAGTTGAATTGTATTGTGGTTTCAAGTGTTGATTTATTTAGGGAGGGGTTAGGGTTGAATTTATTGCCAGTATGCAAGATTTCTTTAATGGCTGTCAATAATTTTTTAGGGTTGTGTTTACTATTATTTTGAAAGTTATTATAGCATAGTTTTTGTCTTCATTCATTTTCTTTTTATATAATTGCAAAGCATTCTGAAGTTTTCAAGATATTTTAACATTTGATACTTATACCATTCGTATTGTGCTGTTTCCCTGTCTGCTTTAGCATTCTAATCTTTTTGGATAGCCAAACTGGACTATTTGTTTTTAGTCTCTTCCTTCTAACAGGTACAAGGCTATTTAGGATATTCAGGAAAGTTGTACTGAATTCATTTGCGGCATCATCTAATTGAATGATTTGTTAGGAATCAGTTAATAGATGATAGGTTAAGGTTAGTAATGGGCATTTCTGGGTTAAACGTGGAAAGGTTCTGTGTTGGTTTATAAACATGATGTTTAAGTGGATGTGTGAGATGTCTGGTTGTACAGATTGGGAAATGATCACTAAGACAGTCAGAAATTGCACCTGGAATGGTGTATTTGCTAGGGTGTGATACTAGGATACAGTCTAATAGGGAATTTGATGTCCTGCTCTAATGTGTCCAACTATTAATTAGTTGGGTCAAATCAAATAAGTTCACATTAGATGTAGGGCAGTTAGAGATTATGTCTAATCAACTGACATTCACATCAACTGGTAGAATTTTTTCTTGTGGAAATGTTATGCATTTCCAATGTAGCTATCTCCCAGTATAGTTGTATTGTCACCAGGAGGGATGTAAAGAACAGTAATACATATTTGTTATTAATTGTTTATTTTCAGGAAAGTAATAAGAAGCTCTGCCGAATTGCATTTTTGTATTTGTTTGCTGTAAGTGCAAATGGGGGAGTTGTTGGGAAATAATAAAGCCATGCCACCATGTTTCCTCTTATAGTAGGGAGTTGCACTTTGGGAGTAATTTATACTGGGTTTAAGCCATGTTTCCGTTGCAGTGAGAATATCAAGGCTTGTGTTAACTAATCCACTGATCTTTAGTAACTTTATTTCTTATGCTTCTAACATTTATGGCAGCAAACATTAGTTTACCTCATTTGGGGGTTGACTGTTGTAGAGTTGGAGTGGTGAATGGAAGAGAATTGTCTTGACTTTCATTGTGATAGGTGGGGCCATGATTAGAGTGAATGTCTCCTTCTAAAAGGATTTTAGTATACTGGGAAATTATTGATATTTGTTTTTTGGAGATTATTTTCCACATAATTTTGTTTTGGTTTGTGATAAAATGCAGTTTGTCTATATTTGGATTAAGATGAGCGACATCATTAAATAGGTTTGGTGTGATGTGTAGATAGTGTATGAAAGAAGTATGAATAAGTGGCTGGGACAGAGTTGGAGAGATGTTGAGAGTTATTATTAGGATGAAAGATGGCCTAGTAGCGGGAGGAGAATAGAGAATAAGCTGAATAGTAGCTTGATTTAGTAAAGGGATCTGTATGTTATAGTTGACAAGTAGTGGGAAAGTAGGGATCAAGAAGGAAAAAGAAGCTTCAGGGTAGAGAGATATTTAGTGGTGGTGGAGTCTGAAAGCTGATCCAGGATAGGTAGGAAAGAGGTATTTTTAATGAAGGAAAATAAATAAATGTACCCGTTTGAAGCAAGCACTACGACCAAACCACAAAATAAAACCACACAGTGCCTGTGCGTGTACTCCACAATAAGCCTCACAAACAGTCCAAGATAAAATCCAAGAACAGCATTTATTGTAAAACAGTTGTTTAGCACTTTTATCTCTCCATCTATACTCTGTAACATCATCAGAACCAAAAGACAGGAAATGAGGTCACTATATATATATATATATATATATATATATATATATATATATATATATATATATATACCTAATTCTTGATTCAATCAATTATTTAAATATCTTATAGAAAATGAATGCAATAACTTTAAAATTATATCTTTAAATACACATAAACCATAAGAAATCTTTATAAACATTAAAAACATTACAAAATTAAAAAAAAAACTTCTGGTCTTTAAAGCTTAATAGATATCCTTTTCAAAACTGGTAATAATGAAAAATAATAATTTAAACCTGGTGCATTTGTGGCGTATAATCTAACAATCCAGTAAAATTCTCAATGTTGACTTAAGAGAATTTTACTGGATTGTTAGATTATATGCCACAAACGCACCAGGTTTAAATGATTATTGATGATTTAAAGATACAGTAATCTCACAGTTAACCGGCACCCATGGGTATTGGTAGATGCTGGATAAGTAGTTTCTGGTTGCTTGAGAGTTACTATCAAAAATAGACCTGACAAATACTGTATCCTATACTATACCATACCATAAACACTGTATTGATTTGATTTTAATATTGAAATACTGTAATTAAAAGCCTGGCTGGAATAATATTTTAAACTTAAATTTCTGCTAGAAAGTGTGGCATGCTGAACAGTTTTAAGTGGCATGCTGAGTGAATTGGAATTGAATGAATTGAATAGAGAGAGAGAGTGAACACATGTATGAAAGCAGAAGTGACTGTGTGTGAGAGATCAGAGAGATGTATGAAAGGTGAAGAAAGTGTGTGTGAGAGACTGGAGAGAGAAAGAGTGAGTGTATGCATGTATGAAAGCAGACGTGAAAGTGTGTAAGAGACTGCAGAGATGTATGAAAGCTGAAGAGACTGTGTGTGTGTGTTTGTGTGAGATCAGAGAGAGAATGTGCAATCTGATGCAAACTGAGTGAGTATTGGAGCAAGTGTTGACATTTTAATGATATGACTTGTTTGGTTTGACTTGTTCTCAGGTTGGGGAGTGAGGAAATCTGTATATTCTTTTTAAAACTCTGAAACTCTAAACATGTAAGGTCTGTTTCTGTGGGTGAAAAAGTGAAACACACAAAAAACTGACCACTGTACGATTATTTTTTCTGGTTGCTTGAGAGTTCTGGTTGCTTGAGTTCCGGTTAACTGAGCTTTGACAGTATTTGCTCTGGAAGAACCTTTTGTATGTATTACTTGTCAATAACTGCTTGGATGATTCTTCTTCCTCTATATGCAGGCAGCTTGTAGCAATCTTTACGAAATGCTGTCCTCCACCATTGGGGATACACAATGTTGTATTTATTTATTTATTTTTTACTTCAGGTTCTTTCCGAAATACATGCAGTGTGACAAGAGGTATACGATAATAAGCTGCAGGCTCAGTTTTGAAGTTCAACAGGGTCAACATCTAAAGGGACTAAACCACTTTTATGTATGTCAGGCAATAATATAACCAAGGAAAATTTGTGATAGATGTTACTTGCCAGGGCATGTGACAGGCATATTGTCAAGTTGCAAGGATAAAGTGCATGTAGAAATTTAAAATGTTGAATACTTCTGAGCCAGATCCTTTTGCTTGAGAAACTCATGTTAAGTACTAGTTGTAGTTTCAAGATAATGATGTATATAGAGCTAGAATATTAAAATATTAGTAATAAACAGCATTTACATTTAGATACAGTGCTAGTGTTCTACAGCACTCCAGTATCTATAGCCATATATAGACACACACACACACACACATTATATATATATATATATATATATATATATATATATATATATATATATATATATATACATATAAATGAATGCTTAGAAGAAGGTCTATCTGTAGAGGATTATGGGTAAAGAGGAGGAATTAGTAGCTTGAGTAATTCTAAAGTTTCATTCTGCCTAATGGAATTGAATGCCATCCTCACCTCAGATCTTAATTTCAGTTACATTAGTGTGATGTTTATTGTTGTTTTGGTGTAATAATAAAACTATAGGAGGGATCAAACTATACTTCTATGAACTTCTAATGAGAGATTATATTAATAATATTTTTAAAGGATTAATAATGGTTGTTGCTGTGTCTTTCGGCTTTTCCCAGTTAGGGGTCGCCACAGCGGAACTCCGGTCTGCTAATGATTGTCAGTTGATTTTTACGTACCGAGTTGCCAGCCCTGATGCACAGCCTTCAACGAAGGAATGCCCATTCACGCATGTCTCCATGTAGAAGACGCTCTAGCTGAGAATCGAACCGGAGAGCATCTTACTGTGAGGTAACAACAATAACGGTAATGAAAGGTTTTACATAGTTTTCAGAGCATACCAAATAGCAAAATAGTACTGAGACGTTTAAAAGCTTTGTATAGGTCACTTGTATATGAAACTCTGGACCTATCTATAGGAATATCATGTTCTGAGACTAACAATTGGTATGCTATGTATTGAATGAACACTGAATTAAGAAATGATAAAAAAAAAAAGAATTTGGGAAGGCTTGATTCCACAGGAACAGCAGATGTGGTTGCTGTCCATTTGAAGAACAAGTTATTTTGTTGATTGTTGCTATTCTTAAGAAACAAGTTTTGAAGAACTAGGATGGCCAATCAACAAACCCATGGTCAGTGAGTTTCCTTAAAAGCAGTAGGTGATACATACAGTTAAGGGTTATTTCAAGGCCAATGAATATTTGGGAATGGAGTTTAATGACTACTTATGGCAGCACTCCTTCATTTATTTAATATGCCTGATTCACTAAATGAGTAACATATTAATCCCTGTACCCATAAGAGATGTATTAGTATATGGTGGATCAGTTATTAATGAGATAATTTAAAACATCAAAAATAAAAACTAAAGCTATGCTTCAATTTTGATAACAGTTCCATATCACAACCCCTTCCATTTAACAACAGCGAACTATCTGATCAATGCTTGATTGACTATTTCATCAAGTATGTGACTATAGTAACTACATTTCTTTATGACAAGGTAATAATGGCTAAAATGGGAATAAAATCTTAATATTTTTTTAAGATGAAATGTATAATGATATGAAATCCATGATTATATTAAAGTTGGTAGCCATTAATCCCTCTTTTCACTGTGTAATTTTTATCTTTTTCAGAAATTTGGCATTCTAGAAAGCTCATTTTGAAAGCGGATAAGGACAAGTTTTATTTAGCAAAGATATTTCCATTCTTTAGCCATGTCTCAAACTGATTTCATTTAGGTAGAAGACACTGAAAATGAATTTGCAAAATTGAACAATAAAAATGGAAGTATTGGTAATAATTATAAAAATATGCAAGATGCAAATGATGTAGAAAATAAGGCGATGAAAGAAATGAAACTTGGAAGGGCAGTGTTACATAAAAAAGGTCTGGTTTAGTACTAAATATATTCAGTACTGGTTATAAGAAGCATCAGTGATTAAAAGGGAAAGGAAGCATAGGTAAGATCTGACTTAACTTTTTAGAAGTACATTTAAAGTCTGTTGTAAAAAGTTGTAGCTTTTCTACTCAGTTTACTATAAATTATAACATATAACTATGTTTCCAATTAAAGGCATACCCTTAGAAGTCCAATTAAAATAATAAATCAATCATAAAAATAGCTGTGAGCTATAAGAAGTATTTAAGAAAGTACAATAGTAGCGGAAAGTAACAAAACCCCTTAACCAAACAAAATAATTTCCATAAATTAGATATTTAAAATTACATATCAGTGAACCTACACTACAGTTGATGTGTACAGTAATGTCTGCTTATAATATATAAATATTTCAGCTTTGTAAATCAATTCTTTTAATTGACACTTTAGCAGTTTCACCTTGAGTATGAGGAGGGGTGCCATTATTGATAATCCTAGCTCCCCCCTTAATGTCAAGTAACAAACTACATTACATAAATGCAAAGCATTTATGTCATGCTTCAGAAAAGAGTTGCTGAGATGGGTTTACATTTGGCAAAAAGACAACCCATTTTTCCTGTGTCACATACATTCTGGTTTAATTCTGTAATTTTAATTAAGCTGTATACCTAGTATTAATTCAAACATGATGCTTAACTCATGCATTCATCCTTAAAATATTTTCAGAACATGTATTTGACTCAGTCCTGTGAACGGATGGTCAACAGTGGACTGTCAAAAAGTGGAATAAAAAAACGGAGGATGTGGCCTGGAATGCCTCATCTTAGAAGACTTATCCCATTATCTGTTTTAGTGACAGCAAAATGTCAGCCTTTGCAGTATGTTGGGAAAAGATATATTAGTCAAAGGTTATGAAATGCCAGGAGGCACATGTCCAAAACTTAGAGATATTATTATACTATTTGGTTGAAATCAGGAACTATAAACAGTTGTCTTCCAGAGAATCTTGATTTCAGCCTACAGGTGCCAAAGAAAAGAGAATATATTGAATGGTATTATGGCATATGGCACAACTAACATGGTGAAGCCATTTATTGGAGATCAAATTAATACGTTCATGCTCTGTTCTCCTTATACTGCATAATATATGAATGAGAATTTAGAAGTATGGATTTTATAAACCAAATATTTCTGACTGTGAAGTGCTTACAATGATTTTGTGCTGCTGAGATGAATTTTGTCAAAATTAAGGCATAAGCCATTATACTGAATACACACATTTTCTTCAAAATGACAAATATTCATACTTTTTGTTTAACTGGCTGTGGGCTAGGTTTTTGAGATGCAGGGGACAAGGAGTTTGGGCAACTTAATGAATTAAACTGTTTGAAAATATTCAGGACAGCAAAACTTGCATCCCATCACTTAAATTTTCTAATGGTCTTTGGATGTATGTTTTCCATCCTCTTCGGTAGCACTCTTACAAAACTCCTTCCCTTCCACACATCCTTTTGCTTACTTGCTAGAACATTCTCAATGCCCTTTTTATCTTCAGGTCATGAAGTATCTGAAACACTGAGAATACAAGTCTGCCATCCATGTATTCTGAAACATGCATCAATAAACTTACTGAAATGTATTTTATTCTTCCAAAAGGAATAACATGTGGAGGTAGTGTTCATATCCCATCCCTGTACTACCCAAGCAACAACAGTTTCTGAACTTAGTAGTTGCAGTTAATAATTTCTTTAGAATATATTAAAGGCTGAGCCAATTTGGAGATGTCAACATCTTAGGTGAAAGTAACTCCATGAAATATGGTAGTTTAGTCCAATGACAGTTAATTTGCTTTCCTTTGATGAAAAGGTGTACAGCAAACTGTGTTCTGACAATCTGATAGCTCTGTGTCTGTTGTTACTTCTTTCTAAAGCCACATGGATACATAACATAGTTATCACACTGCAAAAGTATTCAGTTTAAATGCATATTCTCCTGAAGACAAATGCAACATTATTTATGCACAATAATGCATGACTATGTGCAGCTGGTAAACTGTAAACAAAAAGATAAACTAGGAGCCTACTTATCTTACAGCCATACATTAGTGTATTAACCTATAGAAGTGGTGAGGTACTGAGATTTACATTTTGCAGAGAGGATGCATTTCATTGATTGTCATGGATTTCTGTCTTTTACTTTTTACATTTTGTTTTGCGTATCTCAGATCTGTAGGGAGAGCAGCACCAGTGGAATCAATAACTTCTGTGACAACCCTCTTTATGTGAATGCAGATGTGGTCCAAATCCAACACTGTTCACTGCATGAAGGATGTCATTTCTTGAAGGAACTTCATCTTAGATATGAATGAGTCCGTTAGATCAGCTCAACTATCTTGTTAAAAAAATCAAAGATGTATTTATTGATTTTTATGATACAATTTACATTCCTGACCTGTCCAAAGCATGAAAATCAGCCACTACACTATCCACACAGCCCTGACAAAGCCTATTCCTGTTCTATTTAATGTATGTTAACCAATATAATTATATACTTGCCACTTATCTGTGTTTAAAGGCTGTCTACACATCACCAAGCTGTAATGCTTGCCCTAACCTCGCCTGTTCATCTCTGCCTCCACTTACTTTCCTTTCCTTCCCTGCAATTCTCAAAGTGCATCTGCATGTAGTCTAACTACCATTACCTATATGTTAGCTCTCAGCAACAGTCCCATATTGTACTTTGTAGACCCCCACCTTGGTCTGTGCAACCTATCTGTATTGACCTCCATTTCCCTAACTCTTATGGCCATTACAGCTGTGTAAATAATTACACTCTGGCTTTAAGATATTTCTGTATCTATCTCTGTTTTTGCACCCTGCAAATTCCTCTCATTTACCTCTCTGTTCCAGGATTAATGGCTACTGTAATCTACTCTTTATGTGCCTTTACCTACTGTTTCTGTGACTGACTGTTCTTCGCAGTCAATTGCAAAATTGTTCAGCCTGCTCCGTTCACTCTCGCTTTGCTCGAGCTCACTCCACTACTCTACCCTACTCCCAAATTCCACCCAGTCCCTCTACTGTTACACTTATCTATAACTCCACCCACTTTTTTCAGTTAACCAATCACATTATCCACCACATTAACCCAACTCCACCAACCAATTCCTAACACATCCCTTAAAGTACTCTAACCATACACATCCACTCAGAACAGCTCTTAACTGGGACCACACCCCTAACACTGTTATAGCACACTTTTACTTCCAGAATGTCTCTTCTTCCACACCCTATTCACCCAACTATGTGCTTAATAGCCAGCCTAACAACTCTACTAATCATCCTTACACATATCACATCACTACCACCGCAAACCTAACAATTAGCCACTCATCAAATACTGTGACTGCCACCACCCACCAGTCTCATCTTAACATCTTCTCAGATATCTCCCCACAAATCTGTCTCTATACCCTCCCCATTACTCAACCTCTAAACTACTATACACCTCACAGAGTAAATCTTCCCTTATACCTCTTACTTAAACTTCTCCAGAAAAGTTAATATACTACTCTCTTATCTCATCTCAGGACTGCTTCAATGTGGAGATACCCCCCCCCCCCCACCAATCTAGGTCCAAATAATCACCAAGACCTCAGAACATGTCCAAGAAACTTAAATGTGATGTCCCTTAACATTAGAACCATATGCAATATAATATACCCTTTTCATGCTTGAACAGACCAGCACAAGCCAGTCCTAACTGAAACCTGGCTAAACCCAACCATAAGTGATTATGAACTGATGCCACCTAACTATAGCATAACTAGAGTTGACAGAAACCACAGGAAAGGAGGAGGAGTAGCTCTACTCTACCCCCACACCATTAGCATAACTCCATTTAATAACAAAATCCCCAATTTCCCCAACAATGAAATGCTCATATTCTTCATAAACCTTAAGAGTACTAAACAAATCTGCATCACTGTTCTCTACATTCCTCCAGGACAAAATATTCCCTTATTAGAGGACAGTCTATCTTAGACCTCTCAAACCATCAAGCATGAGATTATTATTCTAGGTGAAATTAATGTTGCTTGGCAGTTCATCTCATCAGAATGACCATCAATCAGTATCAACCTGTATGGCTACTCTCAACAAATGAACCGTAATACTGCATACAATATGGACTACACTCAACAATCTACCTTAGACTGGATTCTGGTGTCACATCCCACTAACATCAACTCTCGTGGCCCTCTGCCAAACTCCCTCAGTGACCACCTACCAATATTTGCCATTAGAACCAATGCACACCTACCAAGAACCCATACTCCGAAATCCGTTCACATCTTTACCAATTTTACCCAAGACAAATTCAATGAACTAATTCTCAAAATAAACTGGCCACCACTAAAACATCTCCCACTACATGAAGCAGTGCACTACTTTAACACCAGTTTTCTAAAAATACTAGACACTTTAGCTCCAGTCTGCACTAAAAGAATCAAAAAGATTCTGCTCCTTGGCTAACCAAGGCTTGTAAAAATCTAATGAAAAAAGGGATGAAGTCTGGGGTGTCTGGAAGCATAACAAAAATAATGTAGATCTAATACCCTTCAAACATTTGTGGAACCAAGTATAGAAACAGGTTGTTAAAGATAAACAATCCTACTATATCTATCTACAAAATAACACAAAACTAACCCTAACAAGTTCTGCTCCTCTATATCAACCTTACTCAACCCTGGCACTAGAAAAGACCTCTGCCCTTCACTAAATGCTTCTCCATCCCAAACAGCAAATAACTTTAACAACCACTTCATACAATCCATAGCCTAGCTGATCACCAATAACCCCAACTCCAACCCCTCCCCCTCTTCTTCCTCAACTCCCCTAATAGTACATCTACTGCTGGTTCTGATCTTTTCCAGCATAACAGCCAGAAACTCCTTCCTGAAAACTCTACAACACTCTCCTTACAACAAATACCTTCAATCCTCATAAAAACTCCTCCTGAAACTAAAAGCCTGCTCTATGTCCTCTGACAACCTCCACCCCCAGTACCTTAAACTAGCTGATAACTCCATAGCTTACCCAATCAGCATCTTGTTCAATAGATCTACTTCAGAATGTGCAATACCAGAAATTTGGAAAATGTTCTATATAATCCCTATCCACAAAGGCGGTAAATCTACTGAACTGACCAACTTTTGACCCATAGCCATTATATTTCCCATCTCAAAAATATTAGAAAAATGTATACACCATCAGTTAATGAAATACTGAGTACAAAACAACCTTCTTACACCTACCCAACATGGTTTCTGCCCAAGCCACAGCACATCTACTACCCTCTTATCCTTTACCATATCTACTAACAGAGCTAAGGGCACAGGCTACTTGGTATCTGCCATATTCCTTGACATTTCTAAGGCATTTGACACCATCTCACATTCCTTACTTTTGCACAAACTCTCTGATTTATGCCTTACCCCTCCCACCTTACAATGGTTCCACAGTTACCTGCACAAGCAAAAACAAGCAGTAAAATGGCTAAATGAAATCTCTCCCTTTTTACACAACCCCACTGGAGTCCCACTAGGCTCTATACTTGTTCCCCTGCTCTTCAACATTTTTAAAAACAACCTACACACTGCCTCATCCACTGGAACACTCATATAGTATGCAGATGATTCCACTGTTATCTGTGCCTTGCCCACACTACCCCAACTTCTTACAATCACACAGCACACATTTTCAGCATTTGAATCCTGGCTCACTAACCACCAACTATTCCTAAACACAAAGAAAACTAAACTCCTTCTCTTCCTACCAAAAAATCACTCTACAGACACAAACCAATTTAAAATATGCACTGTTCTTGAAATAGTCCACTACAACAAACTGTTAAGTGTAACTATTGTTGATCAGTTAAAATTTGATCTCCATGTCCAACAAAACATACAAAAACTCCAGAAAATCAGCATCCTATATAGAAACAAACAATTCTTGACCAGATTAACCAGGCTCACCCTAGCAAAAACCTTCCTACTACCCTCCCTTCTATGCAGTGCCACTATATTCTCTAACCTACAGACTTCCATTATATCCAAAATGGAACAGTGCTAAAACAAAATGGCAAAGTTTGTCACAAGCTCCAAAACCAGCACTCATCATGGTATACCACTGCAAATGCTAGACTGGCTAGAATTCAACCACCTCCTCTATATCCAACTCATAACACTACACAACATAATCAATAAACCACTAGTTCTCCCTGCCATGAACAACATAACAACCCCAGCAGAACCCTCAGGTCCAAAGATAAGAAGCTTATAACTATGCTCAAAGCCTCTAAAATATCTGGACATAGCCTATACTCTCACAGTGTAGCCAAAGCATGGAACTTACCCCCACTATTGACTAGAAGTATTATAGGAACTAATATCCCTAAAGCAACATCTTGACAACTCTTGGCTGTGCTCATGTTCTACTCCTGGTCTCCCATACACTTTCTCCCTCCCTCTTTCTATATGCATCTACCTTCCAGAATCTCTCTTAGGCTCTTCTCTCTTCTAAACTAACACTACCTAAGAATAACTAACAGCCCTCTAACATTCCTCACATCTAACATGCCAACAACCTTTTTTCCTATACCCGTGCGCATCGTCATATCATTATAATGTGACTACCCTAAACACCACATTAAAATAAGGTACAACTATTTTAACTACTGATTGTCTCACAAAGAAGCTTCTACACTTTGTACTGATATCCAAAACCAGAATGTACTGCATGCATGAATGCTTGTTTTCCTCTACCAATGTTTTAAATACTTGTCAGCAATAACAACTACTAACTATAGCATGGAAATCAGTCCTTCAACAGATTGTATCAATTACTAAAGGCCACATTGGATAACAGGTATTATCTGCATATAGTTTTGATTTCCTATGATAATGTTTAAATACTGATATATGTCTCTCTTCTCATGAAACTGTAAATGTTACTAATGATTACTGATTGTACTGTTGGAGCTTTTCTCCCTGAGCCTCCAATGAAAATGGGTTCTTCCAACCCAGACAGACTATTCCAGTAAACAAATGTCAAATAAAAATAAAATACCAAATAACAATATAAATGCAAACAAGTGTTGAAACAAAATGATAAATTCCAGAAAATCCAGGGAAAGCCCTGTATGGCCTCCCAGATGCATTTCTTCCTTTGGCTATCATTTAGTTACATAACCAGTTCTACGGCTGCAGTACTTTGGATAGAACAGAATTCCACCACCACTATCAGTTCATAGCTTGATCAACTTTACATTCCTGCACACTTGATAACTGATTTCATGGCTATCTGATTACTCTACTATATGAAAGCTGCTACATGTTGCTGGTGTAATGTTTGACAAGTACACATTATGTGGTAATTTGTTTCCTTTTATGTTGTACTGTACACTGAAAGTAGCAATAAAGCTTGGAAATTACTTCTATGGGGTTAATACGAACCCCATGTGGTGCAGTAATGTTATTACTAATTATAACATATCCAAGACTGATGAACATGCTGGCATACATATGCATTTTATAAACCTACACAAAAAATGTGAATGCATGAATAAATGTGTGCATTTTGTGTATCTATATATTCTATAAGCATATACAGGAACAAATAAACATAAATACACATTCAGACATGAATAGACAACAGTTTGTCCAGGGTGTCTCAGACGGGAGATATGATCTCATGATTCACACTGCTAATCCTAAATAATATGCCTTGGTATTGCCTTTAAATCCATATCACTGACCACCAATTTAATATGTGAGGGCTGACTAGTCATGTAGAGGGTACAATACATGCCCACTGCCACATCAAGTTCTAGCCAATGACATTCACACCCAAATAAGCTTTACTATAATCAGGTACTGAGCACAGCAGATCATAGCTATAGTCCCCTCTGCCAAAGACATTCCAGTGTTACATCAGCAAAAGTACCTGAAAACCTGCTTAGGATTGCTCACACACACACACACACACACACACACACACACACACACACACACACACACACACACACACACACACACACACACACACACACACACACACACACACACACACACACACACACACACACACACTATTTTATAGGTGCGATTAATGATATATTTGCAGTAGCAACACCCCTTTCTGGACATCTATGGTAATGCTGCTAACAACCAGATAACTTTTTCACATTAAAACACAATCACTCTTTAGCTTAGAATAAGACCAATGTTAAGTATTTATATGGTAACAATAAATTGAACAGTAACGCTTTGAAAAGTGGAAGCCAGCAATTGATTTTATACCAATTTAACGCACATACCCATAAATTAATAAAAACACTACCACCCACAGATATGCGAAATGAATAATATAAATATTTACTTGAAATACATCTATCCATCAATCAGCAACCCCCTTTTCCATAATAAATACGTTTTAAAAAGCAGTACTTCAAAAAGCATTAAAGTTGCAAAAAGAAAATACAAAATAATAATAAATAAAACATAATAAATTAAATGGACAATGGTATGAGAAAAAATATAACAATTTTTGTGGGCCTGCCACTTTCGGTAGCTAAATGTTATTGGATTTCTATTTATATCTGATTTGTAAGCCCAGACAGAAATTGCACAGTTTCACTGACAATGGAACTTTTGGCATATGTTCCATCTAGGAATGCAACCCACTGTGGACAAATTTCAGAAGCAAGGCAGAAACTCTGATTGACTATCAGACTCTCTCTCTCTCTTTAATGTAAAATTTTCAGCACAGTGTTTCCATTCTGAACAGATTGCTACAGTTATTTTCTTAAAGGGCTGTTCACAATTTTTACAAATCTGAATAAAAAGAAAAGTAAAATATGCATTTAATAAGACTACCAATCCTACCAATTAATATTATTTATTTTACAGTATGAGACAGTATAGCCGCAGTGGTGAAGCGGTTAGCGTTGTCGGCTCACAGCAAGCGGTTCTCCTGTTTGATTCTCGGCTGGAGCACCTTCTGTGTGGAGTCTGCATGTCCTCCCCGTGGTTGATTGACGTTAAAGACATGCAGGTAGGTGCGAGCATGAATAGGCGTGCCTTCTTTGAAGGTTGGGCATCGGGCTGGCAACTCAGCACTGTAAAAATTCACTGCCAATCATGAGCAGACCAGAGTTCCGCTGTGGCAACCCTTAAGCGGGAAAAGCCGAAAGACTAAGAAGATGAGAAATATAATGACAAGTATTTGCAAGGTATACATTGTGAAACACTGCAAATGTTTCTCTTCTTAGTTATTTGTTCATTTATTTGAATGACTGCTTGAAGGTAAATGATATGTACTGCCCAGGTCATTTATTCATTTAGAAGGATTGCCTAATGATGAACTTTAGAGGAAGACATTACTGTGCATCACATAGTATGCTTGTTTGGAAAACCTCTAGCGTTATATTTTACTGAAGAGCTTTTAGAAGCCAATAGACTTTGTGATGCCTGAGGACAACAATGTAGAGAAAAATAGTAATCAGTGATCGATTTCCTGAAACCAGGAATAGTTTCCAGGTGATGTTGCAGCTGCAAGTTAGACCAGACAACCTACTGGATTTCATCTTACAGACATTTAAATGAAAGAAAGTGTGGATTTATATCAACACCTCAATAGCCATCTGCTCCTTCCACTGTATCTAATGCCTCTTGACTGGGAAATGGCTCACAAATTGAGAAATGCTATGAGATTCTAGAACTGAGAGTCATCATCATCAGAAATCCAGTATATTGCTCAATGTGGCTGCACTCTGTCAGTCTTAATAACTTGGACTTCACATGATTCATTGTCATTCCCAGACAATGGAACATCTGGAGCAGAAACTTCATGGAAGTAGTCATGGCTTAATTTGATGGAGTAGCTGGAAGATAGTCATCTAAGTGTGGGAAGACCTTAAATCATTATAGCCTCAGGTAGTCTTCTACCATACTAACAGGGAGCTACTAAGTTCAGATATTTGAGGAACTCCCTGGCGGTTAAAGTATGACCATAATGGAGTATCCAGAAATTACAATTGTATTAAAACTTTCCATAACAGTAGATGTTTGAATAGATCACTTTTGTAGTAATGTTGACAGATGTGACATCTTGCCAAGGATACCACATGTCCAGCCAGTAAGTAAAAGCTTAGCTCCTTCTTCAATTAATGTACTTACTACCCTAGACTTAAGAATAAGGACTATGTCCCGGTACTTAATGGATATTTGAGTGTGAAAATCCTCAGAGCTTTTTTCTTAGGCTATCTATAAAGAAGATAAACTTGGGTACTACATAGCGGGAAAGATAAACAGATAGGGGTTACATCTCAACCAAAGGGAAAACATTAAGTATAGAAAAGTTAGGAAGGCTGCATATACTGCAACAGTGATCCATTGGCTGCTGTTATGGTAACTTATTGCACAACTGTACTGTGTTCATCATTGAATCACTGTTTCCATACTGCTGACAGAGGGGATGATTCCAATAGCTTTTAGGAAGTCTGGAAGAGAGCAACAGAAATAGTACTGGAGTCTAGTAACCCTAGAATTATGGTTCTGACAAAGCTAGTCCTGGCTCTTGAAAAAAAAATTCAAATTTGTAATGCTTAGTAAAGTTGTGCATGAATGCCTCTAAAATGGATATGGAGTCAAATTCTTTGAAGAAAGTCCCTAACAAAGTCACTGATCTTCTGGTGTAAGCTTTAACACAACTCTTGAAATGATTTGCTGTGGAAAGAGTAGTTGAACGAGCTAGCAAGAAAAATTTGTCTAAAAATAGTCTGTTTGGAAAGTGGTAGACCTTGTTTTTTTTAACCTCAAAGGAATAAATAATTGATTAGCTTTTCTAAACTGTTTGGTCTTGTCAAAGTAAAATCACATTTGACTGTGTACATCAAACAAATAAAGACTTTTTTGTCCTTTATTTTGAGGGTTAGTAAAAATGCAGGAAGGTAAACAGACTAATAAAAAGACATTTCAGTAACCATCTTGGGCATAAATGATGGATTACATGTAATGAAGATCCTGTACTTATTGAAAACCAGAAAGGTCTGAATTGATATGAGGGCTTGTAATTTTGAGCCTCTTTAACCATATGTTAAGGTTACTAGAAATACTGTTTAATGTGTGCAAAATATTATGGATGCAGTAAAATCAGACTGAAAAGGCGTTAAACATGGTTTCTAAAGAATGGAATTCACACTTCAAGTGGGAGGCATAGATTTTCTTGGGGGGTCTAATGTGGGGGAACACCTTTTAAGAATTGCTTCACCTCAAAGCATGAAGAAAGGGGTGGATCCTAAATCTAGATAAACACTGTGGATAGGGAACAAAAATGCATCCCTAATTTGGCACCTATGTCTCTAATGGACAGAGGCAGCCTGTAAATGGTTCACCTCCCAGGCTCCTGCTTGTAAATGTTTCATCTCCCAAGTCCCTGCATATGATTAACAAGGGTATCAGAACATGTCAGAGATTTGGGTTGAAGAGCTAGGCTTTAAAAAAGCCCTTGTGGTTGTTAGCCTAGTAAGCACCTATGAACCTATAACATTTGAGAAAATGTTAATCTCCTGACATTTTTAGAAAATAAATTTGAACATTTTGAAAATGAACTTACTTTTTGATACATAGTTCATATCATATTTCCTATTTTTCATCCACATCCTTTCATCATACTATTCCCTTTCCCAAGAAGTCTTTTTCTTTTCAGGAATTTTTCACTCATACAAAATAGTATCACAGTTCTAACAACCAATTAAAGCAGTCTGCTGTTTGTATGTATAAATCTTTGTTCATATTAATATATGCCACAAGAATATTGGTATGTGTAATAATCCAGTGTATAACAAAGAGATTCAAATTAAGCCCCAAACAGACTGATATGAACCAGCATGCATCACACTTATGACTGTGCCCATTCTAGATAGTTAAATACTAAAGCTACTACTGATCTAAAATCAATCTAATTGTTAACATATATGTTTATCATAAGAGAAAACGTTTTTTTCTTTGTTGCCTAAATGTAAATACTGAATAGTGTAGTATAGTGAAAATGAGTGAGGTTACTGATAAATGTAAGTGTATAGTCTAAAAAAACTTTTCAAAACATTTATACTAGAGTTATTTTAAAAGAGATATATGAAAGATATAGTTATTAGCAGTTATACTTTCAGATTATTATCTGCAGCATGCAAAGAACTGATATATTTTGTCTTGAGATCTTTTGCTGTACTCACTTAAATTTATATTGCAAAACATGACTTCAGAAATGTAACAGAGGGATAACAGGCTTAGCATTGCTACAGTAGTTATCATTCACATCAATGGGTGATTTTAAGGATTTCCCTCTGAAGACTGTGATTGTGCTATTTTGTCTAATTGCCCTTGAGGTAGTATGATCTCAGAGATGGTATTTACAAGTATCAAGGGATGTGGAGACAGTCCCCCTTTACCCATTGAGGGTTCAGGGAAACTTATTTATATTTTGCTAATCTCACATATGGTTCACAAGTGAGTCATTCCAATTTATTAATAACACAGTTCAGTGATGAGATCACAGACTATCAGACTTTCATTAGGAAGCTGTAAATGAAGCAACTTCCATCTCAGCTTCATATCGCTCACTGACTATATTCTATTGAAAGAGATGAGGATCTATTCATATCCTGCTTGTTATAGTTATTCCCAATATTCCACTAGTATATTAGCTGTGCAATTGATATCTTTAATTCTTTATGTACAATCTATTAGAATCATATGTTATGAATACTGTTAATAGCCTCTAACTGCAAGTCTTGATAAACTATGGTAGCAATGTTGTTGTGTAACAGATGAATGTCTGATACCATTTCAGTTAACTCAAAAAAACAGGCTTACTTTACAATGTATGGACAGGGACAGCTTTGAATTCTATGTGATGCATCTGCCTTCTTCATCAATGACAGTTTAAAAAGAGGATAAGTCTTGCCACTTCAGCTGATTTAATTAATATAGTCATTAGAGCACCAGCGATATTTGTGACTTACCACAATATGAGTGTTCATTATGGACTGCTGTATTAGTGAACTGACTAGACAAGTCTGTTTATGGACTCTACCGCTTCTCTGTATATAATACATTGACTAGGGTAATACTCAAAAATGGCTCACAGCACTAGCAAAACCTAATAAGGCTATAATTGCTAACATCTATAAATTATGCAAATTAGATATACAGTGCAAAGCTGAATTAAAAAATAGAGGACTCTTGTCAAACTGTAAAATAAAACTACATAGTAGAAATCCCTTAAGTTAAAATAAACTAAAAGTGGTGGAAGTGATGCTATGTGAAAATGACTATATTTTCTCTTTTTTTCTTTCCATTTTATTTTAAAAATGCAATTTTATAACAATTGTTGTAGTTGATGTGCTATAGCATACAGCTACTGACATGAAAAATATTGATGAACTTATAGTAGGGAGTGAAACTGCCAAGTATTTGCAAAAGATACTGCCAACAGAAACCAAGTTATTATAAAACTCCAGTTATCTAAATCTTTGCCAGCCACTAAAGAATTTTTACAGTAGAGTTTTGTAATAAATGAAAACAAAGACAGGTAAAAATAATGTCATATGTATGTATAAGCAAATGCATTATTTCAGAAAAAACATGATTACAATAGAACAAAAAATGAAAAGATGTGTAGTTTACCATTATACATCTCTGAATAACTTAAATATTTACATAAACTATTGCATTTACTAATCCACAGTACAATTAAGTTACATTTCCCAGATATACTGGAATATATTCATTAACTCAAACACACACACGTTGACGCTATTTATATATGGGTCCCCTGCATTTTGCCAAATGTATGTTTATCTGACAAACATAGAAATGTCAATGGTATGGAATGTCAATACACGTAAGTGGGGTTGGAGGGATGAGAGTCTGTGTGTGTGTGTGTGTGTGTGTGTGTGTGTGTGTGTGTGTGTGTGTGTGTGTGTGTGTGTGTCTGTGTGTGTATGTGTGTGCGTATGTATGTGTGCAGGAGTATGTGAGTTAGGGTTAGGATCAAGGATGAGTGAAGGATGGGTGTTGTGTTTGTGTGCGAGTTTGTATATTTTAAGGTAAGGGTAAGGATTAGGTTATGGAATAGATATAGTGTTGTTTGTGTGTGTTTGTGAATGTTTGTGTCTCTGTGTCTGTCATATGTAGTGGCAGTGCTACAGGAAGGTTTTAATGACTATTAGGTAAAGGGTTAGCCTTGGGGGAAGGGGCAGGGTTAGTGTTAGCAGCCATTACTAAGGTGGTGTGGGCGGGAGAAATATAAATTACAGTTATGCAAAGAGATCCAGGTCATTCTCAGTAGGGTAACTCAACACTGTTCTCTATGACAACTAGTTTCTAAGCTTTTTATTTATCTTCATCTTAAATTAATCATCACTGGCAGTAGGAAAGTAGTTTGATTTTTACCATAAGTATTTAATAACCCTTCACATAGTTTCACGTCAAAGTAATAACCCTTCACATAGTTTCACATCAAAGTAATCTGCTGTGACTCATGTATCAATGTAAAGAGTCAAAGGACCAGAATTACAATTGCAAAGCTGTAGGGATATTCATCAGTGACCACGATATATTACTTGTTTGACAGATAGAACAGCTAAAAAAGTTCCAGAGCAATATTACTTAATTTTCTCATTGATTTATATTTTGGTTATTATTGAGACAATTAGATTTATGCTGTTTAGATCAGAAGGATACATATGATCATGGCTGCTTTCAATAACTGAATAATTTTCTTCAGGAAGATGGCATCCCACATTTATGCTGCCATTGTTTATTTCTGCATATAAGTTTTTGTTTTTTTGTCAAAAAATTGCCTTTATTGGAAAAGATTTGCAAACCAACACAAACTGGTAACATCGTCACCAGGATAAGCCCTTAGATTTCTTACATTATTTTTCGTCTGTCTTCATCCTCTATCTCTCCTCCCTAATCCTTATAGCCTTGTTCACTTTTTATATTTTCTTCTTCTCTTTACAATCTTATGTCCAGCTTATTTTACTGCTTCTTTTACTACAAGTTGCTTAACTCTGGTGATTTAACACCAAATTTAGGGTAGCCATGTACCTGTAAAGCATTCTTATGTTTTCCCAACTTTTGTTACAATAACTAAATTACCTGCAAATCAATGACGAACAGGTATTATTATACCATTTTCCATTTCCTGTATTGCTTTTCTCATTTCACTAACAAAATTGTTGTATTATTGCATTTTGTACCCAAGACATCTCATATCTTTAATACTTTGATTATTTTTCCCAACTCCATAATCTCCTAAAAATCCCACATTGCCTCATGACATAACTTATTTTATTATTACCAACATTTGCTTCACTTGTTTTCCCTCCACTCCATATAGCCCTGCCCTTATCACTTCTTTCAATCTCCAGTCCTTTTTGTAGTATTTTCTTAAAAATTATAATGACTATAACTCAGTGTTATTGGCCTCCAGTTTTTAATACTTTTTGGCATCTTTCTTCCATATAAATGTAATCATGGCAGCACATGTGCTTTAATCTTCTATCCTTTCCTCTAACCATTCATTTATTTCCACAAATACTTCTTTTCTTTTACATGTATCCCATTATAATGTCCACAGCTTAACCCATCAAAGCTTTCTGATGATTTTCCTTACCCTTTTGTATAACCTCTTCAAATTCTTTCAATGTTTTATTTCTTTCTTCTAATCTATATTTTACTCGCTCTAAAATGGTGTTTACATTCTACCTTCCACTTTCAACTTCTCCCTTTTTATAGATTACTTCTACAAAAAATTCTACTTTCTTCATAATTTCATCTTGTTTATATTTTACTCCCACATTCACATCTACAGTTATATCCCTCTTACCTTTCCTTTTTTACCTCCTTTCTTAAAAACGGCAAAACTTTTCCTTCTTTCCCTTTAAAATATTTCTGTCTATACAAAATGTTTTTACTTTGTTTATTTTTATCATACAATTTCATTTCTATTTCTCCTACCCTATTACTCATTTTTCCATTGCTTTCTCAAAATATTTCACCATGTTTTCATCTTCCACTTTACATTCTTTACCCTTTTCTCTACTTGAAAAAATAAAATGTTATACTTATCTTTAAATACTACCTACCATTTTGTCCAACCTTCATAAGATACTCTCAGTGTTATATGTTCTTTGCATAGACTACTACTGCTGTCTTCCTATCTGTCTTTCTTTCTTTTTCTTTCTTTTTTATGTGCTTCCCCTGTTAATAATTTTTTCATTTTCCTTTTTTTATTATTTCCTCACTATCACCTAACACAAGTGATATTGTTGTATGATCTACTCCTTCAACCCCACCTGCCAGTTCAATCATGTAATCTGAATACATAACCTAATCTTTCCCTGGTTTTAGAAATTTTTCTTTTGTTTGAGCACTCTACTTGTTCCTATTTTTCAGAATCAGTTTTTTTATCACCTTTCTATCTTAATTATTTTTCCTTTTTCTTTTCTTACTTTACAGTTAAATTCCCCAATAATTACCATTGGCATATTTACCATCACACACACACACACACACACACACACACACACACACACACACACACACACACACACAAACACGCACGCACACACACACACACACACACACACACACACACACACACACACATAAATTCTTCAAATGTTTTTATTTTCTTTCTCACATGTTTGCATATGCACATCTTACTATTACCCTCATGCAGTTTCCATTTTCCATTTTTTCTCAAGTTAACCTTCATCAGTTTTAGAAATTCCCCTTTTGTACACTCACTTTTTTCCTATTTTCAGAATTGCTTCTTTTATCACATTTTGTCTTGCATTATTTTGCTTTCTCTTTTCTTACTTTGCAGTTCATTTCCCCAATAATTAATCTTGCATTGATTTCTCTCATAGATGTTTTTTTCATTCTTCAAGTGTTTGTTCCCTGATATATTTACTTACATATATATTCCTATTACCCTGACACAAGTTCCATTTTTCTCAAGTTACATATCATCATCATCCTTCCTGTTTTAGAAATTACCTTTTGTACATCTACTTTACTTTTACTTATTTTCAAGATCACTTCTTTTATCACCTTTACATCTTGCATCATTTTTTCATTTTCCTGTCATTACTTTGCAGATAAATTCCCCAATAATTACTATTGACAAGTTTATGATCACATTTTTTAGTTCTCCAAATATTTTTCGAACATGTTTATATTCACGTATATCACTATTACCCTCATATAATTTTTATTTTTTTCTGACTTCCCATATAATTGTTCTTGGTATCGCAGTTGTTACATCCAATACTTTTAGTTCATCTTCTCTTATTATTTATTTATTTATTTCACATTTTATTTACATTTATTTTATTAACATTGCTAACCCAGAACACAGTTCTTATCCTACTGACATTATTTTTTCCCCGTGCAGATTTTTTTTCTTTTTCTTGTTTAACTTATCTTGTATTAAGTAAACATAACACATCCAGTTTAGTAAACATAACACATCCAGTTTTTCATTTTACACCAATCAACAATCATTAAACTCCTCACTTCTTTTATTATACTGTTCTCATTCAGTTCCAAAATACCTACATTTTCCCTCTCCCTTTTACCATCTTTTTTCCTTTCTATTCTTATTTATTCTCTTTCTCTCCCACACTCACTCCAATAGATGTAACATATTTTTGCTCTTGTTCTTCTCTTGTTTTTGAGTCACCACCTTCTTGTATTTCATTTACTGATCCATCATACTTATTTTCTGATTGTATGTGCATTCCTTTGACCATTATTCATTCCCCTTGCTCTTTTTATTCACCTTTAGTCATGTTTCTTTCACTTTTATTTCTCAGCTACACCAGCCATTTCACTTTATTCTCGAATATTGTTTTCTGAATTTTTATCTTTCCTCCCTTTCATCTCATTTTCATGTACCCTTTCTTTTCCTAGCACTGGACATTCAAACCAAAAATGGTTAAACTAATTAGATTTCCTTCAAAATAGTCTATAATTTCTAACAATAAGGCATTGTTCCCGACATTACCCACATATTCTTTTTGTGCACTCCTGAACAGTAAACCTCAAACAACTATAATATAAGCAATGTGCAAAATTGCACAGGACACCAAAGACAATCATAAGGCTTTTTTCAGTTATGTTAGAAACCTGGGATGCAACTCCCAGACTTGTTCTGAGTTGATTCTAAAGGACAAAACATACACTGAACCCACAGACATCGCCAATATCCTGGCAGACAGGTTCAGTGCAAACTCCCCCCCCCCCCCCCAAAAGAGCAAGTATCTATCCCGGCAGAGGGCTGCCTCCCAAACATCTCTGATGCTCAGGTGAAGGCTGCCCTCTCCAAAGCAAAAAACACTGCTTCCATGAGACCAGATGGCGTCCCAGGTTGCGTCCGACATGAACTCCAAGAGGAACTAATCCCTCAAATAAAACAGCTATACAATCTCAGCCTCACTACAGGATATGTGCCCACAGAATGGCGTACAGCAACAGTGGTCCCACTCCACAAAGGTGGAGCCTCTACGGACCCTAAAAACTATCACCCCATAAGCCTGACTATCTTTGTCTGCAAGGCTATGGAGAGGATCATCATGGAGCTCATAAATAAAGACATTGGGGACCTACAGACACTAGATCCTACCCAGTTCGGCTTTGTCAAGGGCAGATCCTGCCTTTTGAACCTGGTTGACTTCTTCGAAACAGTCACCAAAGCCATAGATGAAGGGAAGGTAGTCCACACAGCCTATCTGGACGTTGCAAAGGCATTTGACACAATACCCCACTCGGGCATCATAGATAAGCTATCCAGCTTGAATATAAACCCCTATGTCACAAGATGGGTCGCAAACTGGCTCAAAGACAGAACCCACAGAGTGAGAGTTGGTGGAGCCATGTCTGACTCGAAACCGGTCACAAGTGGCATCCCACAGGGTTCTGTCCTGGGACCACTCTTGTTCGGTATATACTTTTCCGAGGTACAGGCAAACGTGGGAGGTCTATGGCTCACCAAGTTCGCAGACGACTGCAAACTGTGCGCCATAATCAACTCTCCAGCTGACACAAACATCCTTCAAAAAGGTCTCACAGAGACAGATAACTGGTGCCAGCACCATGGTTTAAAGCTAAATGCCAAAAAATGTATAGTCATACCCTTTGGCAAAAACAATGTGCCCACAAATTACCACATAGGCAGAAACCCATTAAGTACAGAGAAAGTTATTAGGGACCTGGGGACCCAAGCTGATAGCAATCTCTCCTTTGAAAACCACATTGGCAAAGTGGTTAGAAAGACCTTCTACATAGTCCACCTCATCACGAAGGGTTTCACATCTAGATCAAGAGAGGTAATCGTGCCCCTTTATTCATCCCTCATCAGGCCCATCATAGAATACAATGCCCCTTTTGGGATGTACCTTACTCGACACCTGCAGCAATTAGAAAGACCCCAAAAGTATCTCACCAAGAGGATCAAGGGTCTCAAACAGATGCCATATGCTGCTCGGTTAAAAAAACTCCAGCTCTACTCAGTTGCATACAGCCTACTTCGAGGCGATCTATGCCTGACATACAAAGCTATGTCAAATCCAGAAATAATGGACATGCTCCACTTCAGTAAATCTAAATCCCTTAGAGCCACACGCTCGAAGGACTTGAACCTCAGCACAGAAATAAATAGAACTTGCTGGAGGGACAGGTTCATAACCAAGAGGCTCCCTTCGCTCTGGAATAGAATTCCAGTTCATGTGAGGCAAAGCACCTCACTGAATCTCTTCAAGAAGAATCTCGATAGGTGGATGGGGGATCGTAGGTTTGTCCCAGGGATTACTCCTGTGTCACTATTGGACAGAGGCACAGTAAACTAAACCTTAAAAAGGGCACAGTATACTCAAATCAAGGGGTGGCATAAGCCATACAGAATCGGGCTAGGCTTATAATTGCCCCAGGGCAGATAGCCTAGTATGAACCTATGAACCTATGAACCTATAATTTAGTGCTGATCAGTGGAATGCAACCTGTTGAAATATTTCAGCAAATTTCTCTGAATAATGTTATGGACCTCTACTACAGAATACATTTAGCTGGTCATTCCAGGTATAAAGACACATAAATGTAATCTTTATGTAATGTATTCCACTGCATATAAGTCAAATCTGACATGACAAAATCTTTATGTAATGTATTCCACTGCATATAAGTCAAATCTGACATGACAAAAACTTATCTAATCGGGGATCACTCACACAGGCACACACACACACACACACACACACACACACACACACACACACACACACACACACACACACACACACACACACACACACACACACACACACATATTACTTCTGATTAATAATTCACAAAGATCTGTTCTGGGCATGTATGGTATTTTCTGAATTAATACAAAATGGAGAAAATTCACCATAACAAACTAAGACAGTGAAATGTCTGTGAGTCCCCTGCATGGCAGATGTGTGTGCCCTGGGGATAGCAGACATTGTCTTTGATGAAAAAGTGTGTGTGCTGGAGATAGCAGACATTGTCTTTGATGAAAAAGTCATGCTTTCAGAATTTATCAGGTTGGAATTTTATTGTATTTTTTTAATTGTGTGCTAAATTTGCTCTTGCATAACAGGTAGGGAGGTGTCAGCAAACAATTTCTTTAACCATTTCTTAGGCTCAAAGGTGTTTATAAGCCTAATCATGTGTACCCAATATAATACTAGAGAAACCCAATATGAAGGATCTTGTCCAAATGACTGCTCATATCTAAGAGGGACATAGGTGAAATCCCCAAAAGAATTTATGGTTTCCCTTCCAGTTATCCAGGTTATGCTTAAACAGGGTCAGAGAGGGCTCTGTTTGATGTGAATTGGTAAGCTATTCCAGAGGAGTGCAAACCTCTGAGAGACATATATGTCTCTCCAGCAGGTCCTATTTATGTCACAGGCCAAGTTAAGGTCCCTGCAGTGTGTGACCCTTGTCCCATTTGACTTGCGGATGTGCAGCATTTCCATTAGTTTTAGATCTGAGATTGCTCTGTACGTCAAGCACAAGTCTCCTCTAAGTAGTCTGTATACTACTGAGTACAGTGACAGTGACTTCAGTTTGTCTGTGTATGACATGGACATGTGCTGGACTCCCTGAATTTTCTTGATTAGAAATCACTGAGGACTCTTAAGTTGCTGCAGGTGCCAAGTAAGGTACATACAAAGCGAGCACTGTATTCAATTATTGGCCTGATGAGGGTGGAGTACAGAGAAGTTATGACCTCTTTCTCTCTTGAGGCAATGCCTTTGCTAATGTGGTATACGACATAGAATGCCTTCCTTACAGCAGTAGACACACGGTGGTCAAAGTTTAGACTACAGTCAATTTGCATTTCCAAGTCTCTCACTACTGACTTGTTACTTATATGATAGTCGGCAGGGATATCATTTTTCGCAAAATGGGATGAGATCCCTTATCAAATCCTATAAAGCCAGCTATGAAGGCAGAATTGCAGCTGACACCAAAAACAACCTGAAAGCCTTCTATAGTTATATCAAAAACCTCCAAGGCAATACCCATATTTGCTTTGAGTTATTGCGCAATGGCACCTAATATACTGAGCCAACATATATAGCCAACATACTGGCTGACAGATTCAGTGCCAGTTTTACCCCTATCACCCCCCAAAGGCCCTATCACAATACCAGAAGAAAGCCTGGTACCCACCATTTCTGTGGCACAGGTAAAAGCTGCATTGTCCAAAGCCAAAAATACAGCATCCATGTGACCTGATAATATCCCTGGCTGTGTCCTACATGAGCTACAAAATGAACTGGCACCACATCTGTGTGCCATGTTCATTCACAGCCTTACCTCAGGCTATGTCCCTAATGAATAGTGCACTGCTGCAATCATCCCACTCCATAAAGGGGGAGCAACTACAGACCCTGGGAACTATCACCCCATTAGCTTGATGAGTCTGGTATGCAAAGCTATGGAGCGCATCATCATGGACCTGCTTAACAAAGATATAGGCAATCTCCAAACTCTTGACCCCACACAGTTTGGCTTTGTTAAGGGGATATCTTGCCTGCTGAACCTGGTTGACTTCTTTGAGGCAGTCACCAAGGCTGTGGATAAGGGTAAGTCAGTACAGACAGCCTGCCTCGACCTGGCCAAGGCCTTTGATACCACCCCCCTCTCATGTAAGATTGATAAACTCACCAGACTAGTTCATCAATCTTTACATCACTAGGTGAGTTGCAAATTGGCTCACAGACAGGACCCACAGAGTGAAAGTTGTGGATTCCAAGTCAGACTGTCAACCAGTCATGAGTGGAGTCCCACAGGGCTCAGTCCTGGGCCTTCTCCTGTTTGGCATCTACTTCTCAGAAGTCCAGGCCAACACAAAAGGACTCTGACTTACCAAGTTCACTGATGACTGCAAATTAGGAGTCATTATCAACTCCCCAAGTGATGCAGACATCCTACAATAGGGCCTCCCTGAAGACCAATGACTAGTGTTTTTACTATGGCTTGAAGCTTAACCCCAAAAATGCGTTATCATCCCCTTTGGAAAAAACTCAGTTCCCATAGATTACCACATTGATGGAAGTCCACTGAACACTGAAGGGGCCATAAGAGATCTGGGAACCCAGGTTCACAGCCACCTCACCTTCGACCATCACATTGCCACTGTGGTAAGAAAGTCCTTCTAAGTGGCACATCTTATAACCAAAGGTTTTGCATCCAGGAAAAAAGAGGTCATTATCCCTCTTTACTCATCCCTCATTAGACCAATCATCGAATATAACACCCCATTTGGAATGTACCTGACCAGACAC
The DNA here is from genome assembly GCF_019279795.1 of Protopterus annectens. Lineage (NCBI taxonomy): Eukaryota > Metazoa > Chordata > Ceratodontiformes > Protopteridae > Protopterus > Protopterus annectens. Next base: position 297,755,699 of record NC_056742.1, read on the forward strand.
CTACAACAGCTGGAAAGGCCACAAAAGTACCTCACAATAAGGATCCTAGGCCTTAAACACATGTCCTACATGGACAGACTCAAGAAACTTCAGCTGTTATCAGTCTCTTATCGTCTACTTAGAGGTGATGTCTGCTGGACTTAGCAAGCCATGTATGACCCAGTCCTACTTGAAATGCTACACCTACAGAAATCCCAATTCCACCTGTGACACCCGTGCCCTGGCCCAGCAATCAAGGAGCCTCAATCTTCACCGCTAACACTAGAGAGGGCATCTCATATAAGAAGAAAGGATAACAAATACACACAGTAAAGTACAATTTCCCTTAAGTGCACACAGAGATCATAGTCGGTCTGGGGCTGGTTGCTCCCTTGCTCTCCAGGTCCCCAATAAGACAACCCACTGGCACAGCTATAGGGTCCAGATCTCAGCCTAGCTGGCAAGCTAACCTCCAGTACCCTCTCTGTCCAACCAGTGCTTCATGTCCCTGCCCAAGTAGCTGACACACACACACACACACACACACACACACACACACACACACACACACACACACACACACACACACACACACACACACACACATACACACACACACACACACACACACACACACACACACACACACACACACACACACACACACACACACACACTTTGAGATAAGTATTTATACAACTTCACAGACACTCCTGGGAAAGGCTGACACAGATTCTCCAGCTGTGCCTCTTTACCCAGACTATACAGTAGTAATCACTGCCACCACTAGCTAGTAATTATCAGCTACCCAAAGACCCTTAAAAGGGTGCCCAATTATTACTGTGCAATATTATTATTCAATTAGTAATTGTGACTAATCAGTCTTAAGGCTTATCAGAGTGGCTTAGTTCAGGTTCACTTGTAAGCATGCAATGTACTCTACAGCTTACTTATCTGTACACAAACCAGCCACAGGTAAAAGGTTTTTAAAATATTTAATAATAAAAACTTAAACTATAAGACAATACTACTACACCACAGTGCTATTCAAGAGTTCAGAGATCAAACAGAAACTTAAAATAACTCCGTAGTACAGTTTTGACATAACAGAAAAACACTTGGTCTAACTTTCTTCTAATTTCATAGCTATTACTAGAAGAAAACATACTTCTAAAATAACTTACTTAAGACAACAGGCAGAGTGCTGATGAGTTAGATATCCAAGATCAAAATGCTTAATAATCTCTGGTTCTCACTGTTTAAATTGAAACTGCAGTTCTGATAAAACATTACATCATGTGTTTACACTTTCCTGGTTCCCAGGACACACTGAAACTGCATTTACATTCTTTTCCACTTAGAGCAATAAAGGACATTCCACATGTAAATTCTGGTCATTAACTTTAGCCTTAAAACAATAGGCAGGATGCTTACTCCAGACTCATCGACTCCAAATTCTAACTTCAAAGAACATACAAAACATAATTTTAATTTCAAAAAACATTTGAAATGCTTGGCTTAGTTTTCCTTACAGCAGATGGCAATGTTGCTACAATCTTGAAGTTCAGATTTTACAGTGTTTTCTTTCATTTAAGAAACAAGCCTGTATTTTATATTTATATTTATAAATGCCAGAATTATGTATCAAATTCTATTTGACTACACTGGTAGCCTTCATCCAACTCTACCAGTCTTCACACCTCCATGCCACATGCTCCAGAGATCACAATCTCATTACCACAATTTACAGAACAAGCTGGAGGGACAGGTTAATCTCCCAAAGACTGCCCATACTCTGGAATAAGCTTCCCAATTCATGTCAAGCAGATCAACTCGCTGGCCCTCTTCAAGAGAGATTTTGACGAGTGGATGGGTAACAGAAAGTTCACTCCAGGGATCACTCCAGCTGCCCTACTGGATAGGGGCACTGTGAACTAACATCAGGTGGCACAGTGCCTGGGCAATTTGTTTGGGATAAGCTTGTAAATGCTCCAGGGCTATTAGCTCTGCACACACCTATGAACCTATTGTGATGTTTTCAAAGAAGTCCAACAGGTTTAACAGGCATGACCTGCCTTTGACAAAACCAAACTGTGTTGGCTCAAGAGTTTGGAGATCACCTATGTCCTTATTTATAAGGTCCATGATGCTTTGTTCCATGGCCTTATGGAGAAGGCTGGTTAAGCTTATGGGTCTGTAATTCCCAGGGTCAGTTGCTGTACCCCCTTTATGAAGGGGGATGATGGTTGCTGTTATCCATTCAGTAGGGACAAAACCAGTACTCAGGCTGTGATTAAAGCGAGTACCTAACGGAGTTGCTAACTCATGTTTTAGACCATTTAAAATGCAACCTGGGATGCCATCTGGTCCCACAGAGGTTGTGCTTTTGGTCTTGGAGAGACTATTAATGACTTGCTCTTTGGAGATGCAAGGTGGGGGAGATGTAGAGGAAATGCTTTGTGGAATGTTTGTAGAGGACAGGGGAGTGAAATTTTCACCAAACCTGTCAGGTAATAAGTTAGCTATTGTCACAGGATCAGTGTGTGTGATGCCATTCACAGCAAGTTCGGCACATATCTGGGTCCTATCTTTTAGGTTACGGATATAGCAGAAGAATACCTTATGGTTATTCTTAGTTGCCCTTTGAGGATTTTAGAAGTTGTCTTATTAGTTTGGAATGTCTCTTTTTTATTCTTAGACAGCAACTTCTTCCTCTTATTGTATAACTTATTAATGCTAGATGTCCAACAGGGAGGCTTGTTTTTTCTTGAGGGTCTTGTTTTTATCCTATCAGATACAGCTGTGTCAGTACATTTGTATAAATGTTTGAACATGGCATTTGTGTTTACCTTACTATAGCTGTCAATGCCTCTGTAGGAATAGGAGCTTGGAAGTTATTTATGCTATCCCTTAGGAGGCTATAATTTGCTTTGGTGAAAATTTTTAGCCTGATTTCACATAAGAGGGGTTCAGGTGTTATAGCTACTGCACATGTGACTGATTAGTGATCAGATTTAATCAGTGAAGATCCTATACTTGCAGTGGTGCAGTGGTCACCCATGTTGGTGATGACTAGGTCAAGAATATCTGAGCCCCCTTGTGGGGCTGCATACTATTTGTTCTAGGGCATTAGTGGTAAAGTCAGAAACCTTTGTGCAAACATGTCTGTACTTGTAAAAGTTTTTCAGTCAATGGAGGGATAGTTCAGTCTTGAACTATATCATAGGACAGTTATTTTCTTCTTGTAATCCATATCTACAGTCCACAAAACACACACGCACACACACACACACACACACACACACACACACACACACACACACACACACACACACACACACACACACACACATACACACACTTCACAGAAGTTACAATTACAGGTCAATTTCAATTTGTCTTTCTTTTGCTGTTTCTTGTCTCTTCTTTTGCTTAAGTCCTAAATACATTGCTACTTTCATCATAGGTCATTAAGTAATTTAAAATGCAAAAAGAAAAAAAAAATGAAAACATCTAGCAGTTTTTGACCACAAGCAGTTTGGGGGAAACCACCTTCGCAGATAAACTGGAAGAAGGCAACAACCTTCTCATTGTGTTCTGACGTCTATCTCTAAAGATGTGTTCTCTCCTTTTGTAAGCTTCATACTTCACACCAATGTCAAATTTCTCTTTGTTCTAACCACCTCTAGTCTTATAAAAACAACTATATACATTGATGGAAATGTATAATTAATGTCAACGCTAATCTAGTTTGTTTTTCAGTACTAATAGTGATTGATCAGCTGTCAGGGCTGGTGAATTTTCTCATGACTAGGATCAGTTTGCATAAATATGTTTCTTAAGTTTCCTATCTTTAAGGATGGGTTTAAGGGGAATATAGTCATTCAACCATATTCCCCTTAAACCCATCCTTAAAGATAGGAAACTTAAGAAATATATTTATTACTAATAATATAGGGTTATATTTGTTAATAAAAGATGTTTTTATGAGTTTAGGTGGTATGTTAGATTTAAAAAAAAAATCTGAATGAAAATTTGAATGAGAGTTTTAAGTGTTACTTTAAGGACATAATGTTTGTATTAGTTGGATTAATTACTATGGTTATTTTTATTGTTTCTTGTGTGTGATAGGCTAGTTATGTAATCACTTAGTATTTAAATGTTTTGGATTAAGTGCTTTTATATGGCCTGAAAAAGTGATCCGGAGTGATTGTGAAAGCGCTTACCATTTTTTTTGTTTTAATAAAGTGCTCAACATTTGAGTTTAGCTTACGGAGTTTTTTCTTCGATGGATTGGTGCAAGGAATATATTGCTTCTTGAGTCTTACCTTTTTAATTATGGCCACAGTATGATGATGCACTTTGCTTTTTTACAGGTATTTCAGTGTCTGCTACTGAACAGAGTGGTGTTAAGATAATGATTAAACATGTACACTCACTCATGTAGGGGTGCACTGGCAACTTGTGATAGAAATGCTCTTTGTGCGTCATTGTCAGTGTGCCTTTTTATTGCTTTCTACTGTGCCACTTTAAGATGTTCATTTTAAATTATTTTACTTCTAATGGCATAACAGAAGATATGCTGGAGGTCTCTGGGTATCTCCCCATTACTTGTGACAGGTCCAGACATTTTGTGAGCTATCATTTTTATATGGAGATAGTTGACTTGTAAGGCTTACAGGTTTGTTTCCTTAAATATAGTTATACAAACAGAATTTTTTCTGATTGTAATTATAGTTTAACTCTTCTAAAACAACTTTGCTAGTAATCACATCTGTAGGTTCAGGACTACTTCTACAAGTGCCATGTAGGAATAAATGACATCCACATCGCATCTTCTGTCCACCTCTTCAGTCATATACCTTACAATCAACCAATATTATGAACTAGATAGTTCAAAGATAACATGAATAAACATTACCAATAGCATACAAGCTTCCCATATTTCCATTATTTTCCTTATGAGACACTTTTCTTCAGTGATATTCACTGGTCATACTGTTTTTGCTAGATATGGCACCATAATTTTAGTTTACCTTAGTCTCTAAACAATTCAACAACTTTCTATACACAATTTTTTATTCTCTTTCCCCTTGCTGTTTGTGTTTTACTGTATAGTTTAAATAATATAATTTCTTCACTGAGCATGTATGCATCAGAGTCTGAGCTGAACTAACATGCTCAGCAAACAATGTTCCATGTGATACTGCATATAGCAATGATTCAACACTACTAAATACTACCTCATGCATTACTTTTGCTAAGGCAATGATTAGTGAGGTTTACTTCGCCATTACCAAACAGGTTAAGAAGATGTTGCTTAGTTTGTCATGCAAACATACACCAGATGGACTGGTAAAACGATTACCTTAATATAAGCAAATGAACACAGAACATAACCTTTAAAGGTGAACAACTCTGAAGGAAGTAATTTAGCAGTGCATGAGAAAATCACATTTGTGAATGGAACAATTTGCATGTAAAGAAATGCATTTCTTATTTTTAGAACATGTATAGTCAAATCAATGTTAAATTAGACTGTTCATAGAATGATCACTTTGGGCAGAGTGTGACACAACTACGTAAGTTTGCATTTGTGTCTGAAGGTTTTGGCAGCGGGACACAAGGTTTAGCTTTGTCAGTAGAAGTGAGCAAGTTTACCAGCTCTGCCTCAGGAGAGTAGCATTTGTCAGGCAAGTGATTAATGACTTTTGCTTCATGATACAATGAACCAAAACCCAAGCATTTTACACAAAGGGAACAGATCAAAAGGTTCCACAACCAGAAGGTCATTAACAGAGTTTATTTTAATTTACTAAGTGCTGTGCAAACACTCATAAACAAGAATGGCTGGAACAGCATTTGCATAATAATGAGAAAAATGCTAGAGTGAAATAACCAAGTGCATAACAAACTAAGGATCATTTTTTCTGAAAGAAATGCAGATGTTAAAACTGATATCCAATTTTGCCTTGTCTTCATCAGCTGTTCTATGAATGAGGGTTGTCCATAAGTATTATTTCTTTTTTCATTCGCATCCTGAGGAAAGCCCTTGAAATAATTTCTTGAGCCAAAAGGCAGAAGAGAGAAAATGTATTCCAGTTACCTTTCCCAGTTTATAGAGTAGTACTACATGGATGTGCAGAATAGCAACTTTTTTACATAAAATGTAATTGCATTTCATAGTGTTTTTAGTATATTATACACTATTTCTAACACATTTCAGTAATTCCTTCTCCTGCAATTTTCTGTCTTAGCTGTATATTTGAAGTGGACAGCCTAGTATTTGCTTTCTGCTGGCAGTGGCACACAAACAAATAAGACCCCGTTTTTCTGCATATGTTTAGATTTCTCTTGACATAGTAAACCACTGCAGCAGAAACACTGGTCCACAGTTTAAAACCATTACTGTTACTGAGCCAGAACTATTGTAATATAAAGTAAATAGCATTTGCAATATCCAGATAAGATGACTAAAGCATTGGGCTTCACTTAGCTACTTGACACACAATCAGATGAGCAGAAGTTTCAGAATATGGTGAACAAGGGTATAGTTTTAATGATTATGTGTTTTTTTAATGCCTTGTCAAAAAACATCCTTCATTATACTCGAGAGATATACTTTCAAATGTGATGTCCAATAATATTACTAAACTATGAAAAGAAAACTGAAAAAATGCAGTATGTCTCACATTATCCACATGGTTGTTGTATGCCAATACACTATGGTAAACAATGAGCATGCCAATTTAATTTGGTGGCTCTGTAAACCTGAAGCATTTACAATTGCAACTGTCACACTCTGCGCTTGTCCTGCTATGTTATTTAGTTCAAAACCATCACTGCGTTATTATTACAAACATAAAATATACAAATGGGTTGTAAGAATAATGTCTCTGCTTTCTGTATATGATGTTTCAGGCAAACAATGCAGAGAATAGAACAGTCTTCTTCTTCTTTTGGCTGCTCCCATTAGGGGTCGCCACAGCAGATTAACTGTTTCCATTTCCTCCTGTCCTCTGCATCTTACTCTGTCACACCAACCACCTGCATGTCCTCTCTCACCACATCCATAATCCTTATCTTAGGCCTTCCTCTTTTCCTGTTACCTGGCAGCTTCATCCTTAGCATCTTTTTCCCAATATACTCTGCATCCCTCCTCAGCACATGTCCAAACCAAAGTAATCTTGCCTCTCTGGCTTTGTCTCCAAACCTTTCAACCTGGGCTGACCCTCTAATATACTTATTCCTAATCCTGTCCATCCTCGTCACACCCAGTGCAAATCTTAACATCTTCAACTCTGCCACATCAAGCTCTGACTCCTGCCTTTTTGTCAATGCCACTGTCTCCAACCCGTATAACATAGCTGGTCTCACTACCCTCTTGTAGACCTTCCCTTTCACTCTTACTGGTACTCGTCTGTCACAAATTACTCCGGACACTCTTCTCCACCCACTCCATCCTGCCTATACTCTCTTCTTCACCTGACTTCCACACTCACCATTACTCTGAACTGTTGATCCCAAGTACTTAAACTAATTCACCTTCACCACCTCTACTCCCTGCATCTTCACCATTCCTCTGTCCTCCCTCTCATTCACACACATATATTCTGTCTTAGTCCTGCTGACCTTCCTTCCTCTTCTCTCTAGAGCATATCTCCACCTCTCCAGGGTCTCCTCCACCTGTTCCCTACTCTCACTACAGATCACAATGTCATCTGCAAACATCATAGTCCACGGGGACTCCTGTCTGATCTCATCTGTCAACCTGTCCATCACCATTGCAAATAAGAAAGGGTGGCTCAGAGCTGATCCTTGATGTAATCCCACCTCCACCTTAAACGCATCCGTCACTCCCACCGCAGACCTCACTGCTGTCACACTACCCTCGTACATATCCTGTACCACTCTTACATACTTCTCTGACACTCCTGACTTCCTCATACAATACCACAACTCCTCTCTAGGCACCCTGACATATGCTTTCTCTAAATCCACAAAGACACAATGCCACTCCTTCTGACCTTCTCTGTACTTCTCCATCAACACTCGCAGAGCAAACATTGCATCTGTAGTGCTCTTTCCTGGCATGAAACCATACTGCTGATCACTAATCATCACCTCCCTTCCTAACCTAGCTTCCACTACTCTTTCCCATAACTTCATGCTGTGACTGATCAGTTTAATCCCTCTGTAGTTACTACAGCTCTGCACATCACCCTTATTCTTAAAAATCGGTACCAAAACACTTTTTCTCAATTCCTCAGGCATCCCCTCACTTTCCAAGATTTCATTAAACAATCTAGTTAAAAACTCCACTGCCATTTCACCTAAACACCTCCATGCTTCCACAGGTATGTCATCTGGACCAACAGCCTTTCCGTTCTTCATCCTCTTCATAGCTATCCTTACTTCCTCCTTGCTAAGCCACTGCACTTCATGATTCACTATCCACACATCATCCAATCTTCTCTCCCTCTCATTCTCTTCATTCATCAACCCCTCAAAGTACTCTTTCCATCTGCTCAACACACTCTCCTCGCTTATGAGTACATTTCCCTCATTATCCTTTATCACCCTTACCTGCTGCACATCTTTACTAGCTTGGTCCCTCTGTCTAGCCAATCAGGTCCTTTTCTCCCTCCTTAGTGTCCAACCTTTTATACAACTCTTCATACGCCTTATCCTTAGCCTTCGCCACCTCTCTCTTTGCCATGCACCTCATCTCCTTATACTGTTGTCTACTTTCTTCATCTCTTTGACAATCCCACTTCTTCGCCAACCTCTTTCTCTGTATACTCTCCTGTACTTCTTCATTCCACCACCAGGTCTTCTTGTCCTCCTTCCTCTTTCCAGATGTCACACCAAG